>NC_136718.1:7574229-7771729 GCF_936440315.1 Barbus barbus
AAAAACTAAATGGGGGCAAAAGTCTGGAAACACAATTTTTCCATACTTTTTGAGACCTGGAGAATACTTCAATCAAATTCCATACTTTTCCAAACCCTGTAGGAACCCTGCCATGAGTTTTATCACTGAGGTGCCATGTAAATTTAAATTACAGACGTCCACTTGAGAAACAATTACCGTCTGAATAGGGCTAAAGACGATGTTGGACTCACCCTCAATGTTCTTGGCCATGTCATAGTTGAGAACCATGGAGACGTCATGGATGTCGATACCTCTGCCTGCCACATCTGTGGCCACCAGGATGTCCTTAGCTCCCGCCTTTAGGTTGGACAGAGCAAACTCTCTCTGTTCCTGACCTTTACCGCCATGGAGCGTACAAGCATTGTACTGCAGGACAGAAGAAAAGAAAGATTGAGAGTTTCTGACAGTTATTTCTAGAAAGCATCACAGACATTAATAAACACTGTGTACTCACTCCAATCTTCTCCAAAGACTTAGCCAGCACGTCACAACCCTTCTTCTGGTTAACAAAGATGATGATGGGCGGCTCGAAGCCACTTGCCAAAACATCCATCAGCTTCTTCCTGTTTACCACACAAGAACATTTGTGAGAAAAGGCAAGTACATTTCTGACAACAACTTCTACTTGAATATGACTGGTTATAGTTAATGTGCACTCTGACCTCTTTTCACCCTCGGACATGAGGATGACCTTCTGCTCCACCCTCTCATGAGGTTTGCCTGCAGAGCCGATGTACACCACTGCAGGCCGACGGAGGTAACTTCTGGCCAAACGCTCCACTGCAGGAGGCATGGTGGCAGTAAACATGACCGTCTGAAAAAACATGAGAGAGGACGTGCAATTAAAGGTAATTGGAGGAAAAAAGAAACTTCATAATTCATTGTTCACGGTCAGTTATTTCCTATTAAACCATGGTAACTCATGATATCTGTTACCTGTCTGTATTTGTGTTTGCCTGACTCAAAGTTCTGCATCATTTTTTCGGGGTCCTCCGCATCATCAGTGTCTGGCTTCTGATTGGTCACAGGAATGTACTCCAGAATCTTCTGGACGTCGGGTTCAAAGCCCATGTCAATCATTCTGTCGGCTTCATCCAGTACCACATATGTGCATCTGCTCAGGACGAGGTATCGGTTTTCCAACACGTCGATCAAACGACCAGGTGTCGCTATGACAATCTGAGAATGAGGAGCAAACACATCAGATCTTTTGGAAAAGATGGCGCCAATGGTCATGGCATGCCGTCTACCTTACCGATAACCTGTATTACTCAATATGCATCTTCATTATTTATTTATGATCGGACTCAACTGCTAACGATTCAGGCGACTGTGGATGCTGCTTTTAAAAATGATTTTAAGGGATCTGGTTTTATCTCTCCGTACCTGTTGGAGAACATTCCTGTGCACTGGTGCTCATCGAAGACGCCGTTGTAGAAAGCGAGGAAAACGCGGCGGTGTTATTGTAAAACTGAAACGGGCCATGGATGGCAGAGAATTCAGTGCCGTATTTCGCCCAGGTTCTACGCTTGCGGATAGGAGGGGTTTTAACTGAATCTGTCGGCGTTTCACGACTGGCATGCATGGCTGAATTCACCCGATAGTTCCTGATGGCCCGGCCTTTGTGAGACAAATGGGATGGTCACGCGTCTGTACGAGAGGCATTGAGTTGAGGAATCTTCGCTCCGTTCACTGTGAGCGGCAAATGACCAAAGAAAATGCCACAATGCAAATGGCTTTACTTAATGTTCGCTCCGTGGGAAACAAAACTTTCATGCTCAACGATTTTATGAACAATAAGCTTCCTTTTTTTGTCGGAAACTTGGTTAAAGGTAGGAGATCTCATGCCGATGGCTGAACTTTTACCACTGTATTACTCCTATTATAATTCCCCTCGGTTAACTGGTCGAGGTGGGGGCCTGAAGATGAAAAGATCTGAAAGATGAAATCGGATGTCGGACGATCTCTACCAAACTTTATAATAGCTTTGAGCTACAAAGGTTTCAGATAATGTTGACAAATCCTGTGCTGGTGGCTCTTGTGTATCGTCCTCCAAAGCCAAATAAGGATTTTGTGAATGAATTTTCTGATTTTGTGAGTAGGCTGATTACACAATTGACAGTTTTTTAATTATTGGGGATTTTAATGTATACTTGTGCTGTGGGCAGGATGTGGTTTCCAGAGAGTTTGTAAATATGATTTACTCTTTTGATCTGACACAGTGGGTCAAATGGCCAACTCATAATAAATATGCAATTGATAGAGGGTCAAGTGTGTCTGTGTTTTTTTTTTTTTTTTATAAAAAGACGACAGATAAAATAGAATTAGAATATACACACATACATATATACATATATGTATATGTACACTGCCCTCCGAAAGTATTGGAACAGTAAAGACAAAATTGCTCTGTTGGCTGTGGAGTCAAGACATTTACAAATATAATTAAAAGACGAATATGAGACAAAACTACAGAATGTCACATTTTATTATTGGGTGATTTAACACGTTTTACCAGCTATGATGATGAGCACTTTTAGAGTTTCATTCCTCTATCTGATGTGAGCATAAGTATGAGAACAGTTGCCTCACAGGTCTTTCTAAGTGATCAGCTGTGTCCTGTTGCATTAATTCTTCAGATAGTAAAAGCAGGGAATGTATCGTATCAGTTATATCCATTACTTCTGTATTCTGAATCTTGCATTCGATGATAACACACAAACCAGGATGAAGATGAGGGAGCTGACTTTGAGAGAAAAGCAAGCAATTTGGATGCTAAAAGAAAAGAGGAAGTCAATTAAAGCTCTAGCAAAAACAAAGGGCATGGAGAAATCAAGAGTTTGGAAACCACCAGCGACACCAGCAACCAACAACGACCTGATCGACTGAGAAAACAACAGTAGTAGATAACAGACAAATCATAAAAGCTGTGAAAATTAACCATAAAAGATGTGTCTGTAAAATCACCAACAACTTCCAGAAAGCTGGGGTGATGCTCTGACAATCTACTGTCCTCAGGAGACTTTGACACAGAATTACAGATGCTACACAGCAAGATGCAAACCTCTGACCAGCACCAAAAATAGAAAGGCAAGATTGGATTTTGCAAAAAAGCACAAAGGTGAGCCAGAAGAGTTTTGGAACTGTGTTTATGGACCGATGAGACAAAGATGAACCTTTATCTAAGTGTTGGGAAAGCAAAAATGTGGAGAAAAAAGGGAACTGCAAATGATCCCAAGTATGCAGCCTCATCTGTAAAGCATGGTGGAGGTGATGTCATGGCACGGGCATGCATGGCTGTCTCTGGAACAGGCCCTCTCAACTTTACTGATGACTTAATGTATGATGACAGTAGCAGAATGAATTTGGAGTCTTGCCTACCAATATTCAAGAAAATGCCACCAGATTCATTGGGAAGTGCTTCATATTGCATCAGGACAATCACCCAAAACACCCTGCCAGTTCAGTCAAGGAATTTATAAGGGCAAAGAAATGGAAAGTCTTAGATTGCCCAAGTCAATCTCCAGATTTAAATCCGATTGAACATGAATTTCACCAGCTGGAGAGAAGAGTAAAAGGCAGAAACTCCCCAAAACAAGCAACAATAGGAATTGGCTGCATTAAAGGCAGGGGAAAGTATTTAAAAGGATGAGAGCAAGAGTCTGGTGATGTCTATGGGTCACAGACTCACTGCTAACTAAATAATAGCTTTTAATCTTTTATATCTGCCTTATGTTCAACTGTCCCAATACTTATGCTCACATCAGATAGAGGGATGAAACTCTAAAAGTGCTGTTCTTTTTATTTGTAAAACATGTATGTGTTGAAACGGCTAATAATAAAATGTGACATTCTGTAGTTTTGTCTCATATTCATCTTTTAATCATATTTGCAAATGTCTTGACTCCTCAGCCAACAGAGCAATTTTGTCTTTACTGTTCCAATACTTATGGAGGGCACTGTATGTATGTATGTATGTATGCATGTATATATATATTATTATCATCATCAATTACTTTTTACAATTAATTGCAGTTTTAGTTATTTTAGTACATCAAGTTAAACTAAATGAAAATGACAAATGTTGCATTGGCAACTAGCTGAAATGTGTTTTGTTTTATTCCAAGTAACATTTTTTCTTTGTGGTTTTACTTTTAGTCAACTATAATGAACCTGCCACCAACATCAAAAAATGATCATTATGCATAATCAATAACAAATTTAGAAATATTATGGAAGGGATTAAGCTCTCACCTCACAACCCATCCTGAGTTTGAACCCTTGATCCTCTCTGGATATTCCACCGATCACAGCCACTGTCCGGATCCCCAGCGGTTTGCCGAATTTAATCGTCTCCTCCTCTATCTGCTGCGCCAGCTCACGGGTGGGGGCCAGAATGACGGCATACGGTCCCTGATCTGAGTCCTCGATCCTACAGTCACAAACACATACAGAGTTTCCCCACATTTGATCTGATTCCACACAACAGGTGTTGGCATATAAAGGTGACAGAGAAAAATGAGCTCTCACCTGTCAATCTTAGGTAGAGTGGTGATCCAGACCAATAAAGGAATGAGGAAGGCGGCAGTTTTACCACTACCAGTCTCAGCCACACCAATGATGTCACGGTTCTGTAAACCAATAGGAATGGCCTGCCTCTGGATAGGTGTGGGATCCTGACAAACAACAAAGAATAAAAATGTATAGAATAAACATTTTTAATATATTCAAAACATTTACATGGATGCCATAACACAACAAGCCGTTTCAAACACTTGCAGAACAATCTAAACCCGTCTAATCAAGTCAACTGAGAAACACACCAAACAAATACAAACTGACCTTATAGCCACACTTTTCGATGACCTCCAGAATGTGTGGCGGCAGTGAATACTCCTTCCAGTTGCGGATGGGGTTGGGGATCTTTCCTCCTTTGGTCGTGATGCTGTAGTCCTCTCTGAAGATTCTCCAGTCTCTGTCTGTCATCTCATCCATCTTCTTCTGAGACCAATGCCGGTCGTCCCAGCGCTGCTTGGCCTCCTTCTTTCGGACCTTTTTCAGCCTCAGTCTGTGAAATACAGAAAAATGTATAGCATATCCATTAAAACACAATTAATAATACACAATTTGTTTTTGATTTTAGGGAATTTTTAGTAAATACTGAACATTGGGAAAACAAAACAAAAACAAAACAAAAAACACCAACTTTCCTTTCCAGTACCCACATTTTTTTTTTTTTTTTAAATTCATACAAAAAAATTGCAGTAATTTTTTCTCCTTTTTTTTTTTTTTTTTTTTAAAGAAGTCTCTTATGCTCACCAAGCCTTCAGTAAAAACAGTAAGAGTGAGAAATATTACAATCTTAGCAATTAAAAGACCGTTTTCTATTGTGCTATATTTTAAAATGCTATTTATTTCTGCAATAGAAATCTGAATTTTCAGCATCATACTCTTTTGTGTCACATGATCCATCAGAAATCATTTTAATATACTGATTTGGTGCACAAGAAAAATTCCTTATTATCATCATCAATGTTGAAATCAGTTGCTTTAAAAATCTGATGATGTCTGCAGCGCAATATTTGATCGGAAGGATAAAAATGTTATTTTCGTCAGTTACGGCTCGTTAGCGCTAGCATTCTGCCAGCTTCAAATCAGACACAGAGATGAAAGTGCTGTAAGATCACATTTATTTGAAGGAATTATAGCATTTATTTAAATTAATTATCGATCAATGGAGAAAGAGAGGAGAGAGAGAGAAAAAGATGACAGCTGTGTGTGCGTTACCTGTGTCTGCGCATCTCTCTACAACCTATGAAGATTCAAACTCCTCGATGCTGAAGAATATCATGTAGTGATCTAGTATCTAGGCTTTTTTATTAATAAAAGTCACGGGGCAGTGCTAACAAGTTTCTGTGTCTGCGTAGCACAATCTGCGATCTCCAACCTCTTTCTGTGTGTGTGTGCATAAGAACAGCATTTATTTGAAACAGAAACCATCATTTTTTACCAAATTAATGCATCCTTGCTAAACAAAATTTTTCAATAAAAAAATACTTACTGACCCCAAACGTTTGAATGGTAGTGTACAATCCATCAATATGAAATGTAACGTGTGAGACTTACTCCTCTTGCTCCTTCTCTTCAAGGGTCCGTCTCTTCTCCATCAGGTCTCCATAGAATCGGGACTGATCTCTCTTCTGCTGCTTGAGATCGATGCCGGCGATGAAGCCTCGGCCATACAGCTGAACCTGATGCTTTTCTTTATATCTAAATACATAAACCGAGTCAAACCTGTGTTCTTGTACTGTCAAATAACGCTTTAGCTCCTGTATCAATACTATGTATGTATGTACAATGTATGTACATTTGCAGACCTAAAAAGAGTGACCTAAGGCAGTCAAGATCAAATGCAATGCAGTAAAATATACTAAATAATCTGGACTTTTATGTGCAGATAGCAAAGCAGTGCAGTTATTTCTGGCATCTCATGAGATACTCACATTGGATTGTAGTCGGTTGATGTGTCTTCAGACGCATCCCACTCAAAGACAAACTTCCTGTCATTCAAATGGCGTGTGCGTCGCCGTTTCTTCATACCACCAAGATAACGCTCCTGAAGAGAAAATAAACAAGAATTGGTTCACCATTCCTCAAAAAGACACAACACCCCAATGCACTTCAATTCACAACAGGAAAAAATAAATGGAAAGACAATTATTCTGATGGCAGACACTACCTTTACAAATTTATTTCATCAATTTATTTCATCACAATTTGCTGTGCTTATTCCAAAAGGGATATTTAATAACAGTTTACTTAAACTTCTTCAGGTCTAAATGCTTTTTGTACCTGACACATTCTGCTTATAGCCAAACAATGTGATTCAGTACCTGTTTACGTACAATGTAAAAATGAATTTAAATATAGATTACTGGGCTACATTTTACAAGAAAATACTATTTCAGTCTTTCTACTTGAAAATTTTAGTGCTGTCAAACGATTAATCGCATCCAAAATAAATGTTTTTGTTTGCGTAATGTGTGCATACTGTGCATATTTATTATGCATATATAAATACACACACGTGCATGTAAATATCTTGAAAATATTTACATGCATATATGTATATTCATAATTTATTTATAAATATATTTAATATAAACGTAACATACATGCATGTGTGTGTATTTATATATACATAATAAATATACAGTACACACATGTAAACAAAAACATTTATTTTGAATGAGATTAATCGCGATTAATCGCTTGACAGCCCCAATATATATATATATAAAATAATATAATATATATAAAAAACATATACATACACACACACATACATGCATAAATATAAGGATCACTGGTGCTCCACTGTATGTTAACAGGTTAACTTTTCTGCTTGACACATTCTGCTAACTGGTAATCAATGTGATTCTGTATCTGTTCATGAAATTGTGACAGTTAAAATTCTGCATAATCTAGTATTCACGTTGGAAAAACGCTGTGCCACCAAAGTGTTCTCAAGCCCCACCAGCTGCCCGTTTTCAGAAGAGCATTTTTCAGGTGGCTAAAAACGCTTTGGCGGACACACATTATTTTTGCATTTATGGAATATACTGGAGCCAAACCTGAGAAAGTAGACCAGAATATTCCACTCCGTTCCTGGACAAGCAATTTGCGTAGCTGTAATTCATAGGCGGGGATTAGGCTAATTGCTAAACACAAACCGAGCCGAGCTGAGCTGTCTTGTTGTTGTACCATGCAGTGGAAAAGCGCCTTAAGTGAAGACAATGTAGGACTCTTGACCTTTATGGCCTGCAGCTCTTTTCCTTTGTCTTTTTCTTCTCTAATCTTCTGACGCCCATCATCTTCATCATTCCCATTGTTCTCTCTTTCCATCCGCTCCCTTCTTTCCCGCCGTTCTCTCTCCTGAGGATCCTCTGCAAGTTGGATTAAGTAAAATAATGAGAAGAGAAGAACTGAACATTGCAGACAGACTAAATGATACAAAACTCCAATTTTAAGAGTATAATCATGTTTCCATTAGGGATGTCACAAGAACCGATACTACAGTACCAAGTCGGTATTTACATTTTTAAATCCTGCCGGTAACGGTTGTTCTTCAGTAGCACAAGTACCGATGGTACAGACTAGCGAGGCTGCAATTCTTCCAGAACTGAAGAGGGGCGGCAGAGCATCCGCCTGGAAGCGTTCAGTCAGTCCTCAAAGGGTAAAGAAGAAAAAACTCTTACAAGCAAACAGAAAACTACACGTGGAAGACGGCGACGATATATGAATATGATTGTGTGAGATTTAAATGAGAGCGCGCAGCTCTGAATGCACGAGCGCTGTACATGATCACACATACTGTCTGACAGCTTACCGCTTGTTCATTTGTTGTGTATCCATCCACGTCTAATATTACTGGTTTAAATAATTGTTGTTTATATTATTGGTTTTAAAAAATATTTTCAGCCTGCCAGTTTGTCAGTGAATTGTGTGTGTGTGTGTTATTTGAAAGCAAAGTGCCACGAATATTGTGTTTTTGTAATGTTAAATAAAAGAGGGAATGTTTAAGTAGTATTGCTATTTTTTCCTGTGGTATCGAGTATCGTGTCCTTATAGTGGTATCAGTACTGACTACTAGATTTTTGGTATCGTGACATCCCTAGTTTCTACAGATGCTACTGTTGTCCTGCCTCTCACCTAGCATCTTCCTGCCAATGTCTTGAAATATTCTTCGTTTCTTCCTCTCCTCGTCCAGTTGTCTGTGGCGTTCCTCTGCCATCTGCTCCCTCCGTTTAATGGCCTCAGCTTCTCGCTCTGCTTTAGACAAGAACTTGGGCTGCAGCAGGAACAAATGTTTAGGAAATACAACAGCAGTGGAATGCATTTGCATAAATAGAAAAAAAAAAATCACTTCACCTTAGATTCTGCCTCTTCGGCTGCTTTCTTCTTAGCAAGCAGCTCTTCAAGAGAAAGAGGCTGCACCTGGAACAGTGCAGAAACAGTGTAAAAAAAAAAAAAGTACACCATTCAAACTTGAAATGACTTCTAATAGAGCACCTTCTCTTTCTTCTCATCTTCCTCCTCTTCCTCTTTTTTCAGATCCTTCTCCCTCTTTATTTTCAAATCCTTGGATTTAGGAGAAGTGCTCCTGGGAGGAAAAAGCAAACGATTTATAACTGAGAATTAAAGTCATCATGAAATCAACATTGATAATACTTATTTTAATGGAATATTGCAGTGCTTATTATAAATTTAACTGCACCATTCATTTTTCTAAAATTCATGTGCCCATTTTTTCTAATTTTAGAATCACTCCGATATACGCCACAAGTCGGAGGGAAAAATTATTGCAACTTCCATTTCATGCCGACTTTAATATATTTATATTTTAGTTTTTATTTACATTTTTAAAATATCTCATTATGTATACACAATGCCAAGCAATTCAATATAAACAAAACTCTCTCAACAATAAGATTTTTTTTTCTCCTGTTCTCGCATAGTGCAGATTTGCATTTAATGCTAATATTTTTTACCAGCTCTACTATAATAATTTTTTACATTTTTCAGCATCATATTTTGTGTTAGAGGTTGTGTTACAGTATAAATGTCATAATATTATATTCCCTTAAGTGTAAAATTAAAACAATTTTTTTTGCATTAAAACAACGTTCAATGCATCACAAAACATTATCAAAAAAGATTGTTGATAGGATCAATACAAATAAGTCAGATATAGTCACAAACTAAAGCCTATACATACTGTTTGGCCCTAAAATTATTTTTGAGGCAAGTATGATTCAAACCTTGATTTCTTGGACCGGTCCCGGTCCCGGTCCCTGTCCCGTCTGTCCCTGTCTTTGCGGTTCCTGTCTCTGTTATTGTCTCTGTCTCTTTCTTTATCTTTTAGACGACGATCTCTACATTCAGAGAAGAGGAGTTCAAGCGTTAGAGTACAAATATATTATAGCACTGATATGAGAAGAACAGTATATAACCCTACACACCGCTCAGGAGATTTGGATCTGCTGCGGGAGCGCTTACGTTCACGGGATCGGTGCCTTTTGCGTTCTCTGCCAGGAGATCCTTTCCGATCGCGATCCCTGGAGCGAGAACGACTGCGCTTCCGAGCCTCCCGCTCCTTCCCTGCGGTGTCCAGGTCCTTCTTATCAGATGAGTCGCCCGCCATCTGCGAAGAGGGAGAAAGAAGGTTTGTTGATGTTCACGCCAAGGCTGCGTAAGATTATTTGGCTTGCATCAAAACGTTACATTTTAATGAATGAATGAATGAATGATGCATTTATATAGCGCATTTGTTGTGAATTGCCGTACACCCAAAGCGCTTTACAATCATGTGGGGGTCTCTCCTCAACCACCACCAGTGTGCAGCATCCACTTGGATGATGCGACGGCAGCCACAGCACAACGGCGCCAGTGCGCTCACCACACACCAGCTACAGGTGGAGAGGAGAGTGTGATAGAGCCAATCGAGTGGATGGGGATTACTAGGAGGCCATGATTGATAAGGGCCAGTGGAGGGAATTTGGCCAGGACACCGGGGTTACACCCCTACTCTTTACGAGAAGTGCCATGGGATTTTTATCGACCACAGAGATTCAGGACCTCGGTTTAACGTCTCATCCGAAAGACGGTGCTTTTTACAGTATAGTGTCCCCGTCACTATACTGAGGTGTTAGGACCCACACAGACCGCAGGGTGAGCACCCCCTGCTGGCCTCACTAACACCTCTTCCAACAGCAACCTAGTTTTCCCAGGAGGTCTCCCATCCAGGTACTGACCAGGCTCAACCCTGCTTAGCTTCAGTGGGCAACCAGTCTTGGGCTGCAGGGTGATATGGCTGTGGATAGCCTTTTTTTTTTAACCTTTTTGTTTCCCAAAACTGTGCAACATTTATTTATCAGGACTTAACAGATTATTATATAGACTTATTGAAAATGAAAAGCATTTTGTTTTGTTTAGGAAAAATAATTAGCCAGATTTTAGTCAAATTGCAACCATTAAAACACGGCTAAACAGGCTAACTAGAAAATTACAATGTGCAATGATAGTGAGCCGCGGGATATTATTGCACATCTAAAATTATATTAGTTAGCGCTACATAGTTTGCGCTGGAGTTTTAATAATATCGTTCACTTCACGCAGCAGCGAGCACAGCAATGACCTACTCTCTGCAATAAACAAACCCTTTAGAAACCAGAACATGACTTTAACGAGTAAAATCAAGTTATTGAGAACTTGCTCAACCGTACTGTGTTTAAAACAGTAGAAATTAGATGCATTTACTTGCCTTAAAAGATCAAAGTCTAGTCGCTTGCGAAGCCTGTGCGTTTTACTGAGCCGCCACTATGTTTCGCGTCATCAACATATAACGGACTTCCTGTGGGGGATTATGGGAAATGTATTCTAAAACCCTTTCATTATCGATAAATAATAATAATATAGGCCTATTTGTTTTTTAAATAAACTAAATTTTGTAACGTTTAAAATTATGAATTGAAAGTAGTTTATGTAAACAGTGCTTGACTGATTACTTTGGATGAGTGAAAGGTTTATGGGAGAGGTAGGCTTAAAAATCATTTTAGAAATCTATGAAATTTCTATAAACAACAACAACAACAATAATATAGATAATGTTTCCTGAAAGACTATGAGCTTTTATTTTATCCCAAAACATTGTCGTTTTGTGTTTTTATTCATTTTCTTAAAATAAATAAATAAAATAAAATAGCCTAATAAACTAGGCAAAATTTTGTAACATGTTAAACTGAATGTAGTTTACGTTAGGTTAACAGTGCTTGACTGATTACTTTGAAAAAAGCCTGAAATGTCGATTGTTATAGTTATTATTATTATTTAGGTCTACATTATTTTTTTTTAATTACAAAAAATGCATAAGTATGTGACAAGTATTTGAATTTTAACTATAATATATACAAGCGATAGGTAATCATGTGAAAGTTCATCAGCATGAAAGGCTTCTATTCAAGGCTTGGCCACTTTAACAACTGCTTATTCTGGAAATGTGCGCGCTGTTACTGGCAATAATAGGCCATATGGCCAGCGGAGGGGGTGCTGAAGCACACTTGAACAGTCCACTATGGAAGGAGAGCAGGATGAGGGGAGATCGTGGACATGTTCCGCTGGGCTCGTCTGACTCTGTGGACGGGCAGCTCTTGAGTCAGCTGCAGCGGCTGACCGTGGACGACGACCAGGTGTTGTCTGGCCAGGCGGTGTACCCAGAGATGGGGTCGGAGGACAGCAGACTGTCCACTTATCACAGCTGGCCCACAGGAGCATCGGTGCAGCCAGACGCGCTGGCGCAGGCGGGCTTCTTCTACACAGGTGCGTCTCAGACTACAGCAAGGATAAGAGTTATTTTGAGAGCAAAAAGAACACGAAATTATGATTTTATGGGATTTGATGTGGTTTCCACTCGGCGCGGAAAAGAAACTTTATTTTTTTTCATACTAAAATTGATGTTGTTTTGGTGTTTTAGTGCATGTACTCATTAATAATATTGTCTATGTGCTTCCAAAGATGTGAATATTTGATTCAATCCAGAGGACGGGAATATGTGAGCCATGTCCAACAGTCTTACTTCAACATGAATGAGAGCATGGTAAGGAATAATGATGCACCTAACCATCAGTTTACGTTTATTTTTACAGTTATATTTGCAAGATTAAGCTATAGATTTGAAATGTTTTTCTTTGTTTTTAAGGGTGGATCTCTGTCATCAACTGCAGGAAACATTACATCAGGCAAGTCAATCCAAAATAACTTTTTTAAAGGTGTAACAGAGCAGGGGTTTTCAAATGTTTAAATAAGAACCATGGACTCCAAAAATGATGATCCCCCTGCAAGGGGCTCCTCACCAAAATATAAATACAGTTTCATTTATATTTTGATGTATAAAGCCATTTATACTGTGTAAAAAAGCATAAAATAGATCATATAAATGCATTTTCAATTAATTTCAAATGTATTTTTGCAGCTTACAGCTTAAAAGTAGCTTTAATCAGAATAGAGTCATGTAATCGGTAATTATTTAAAACTATTTTTCACAAAACTATATTCAGATTTGTTTCTTACTTCTGTTAGAATACATTTACCCCTGGTTTCACAGACATGGCTTAAGCCTAGTCCCAGACTAAAATGTAAGTCTGAGCTGTTTCAACAGCTATATCAGTGCCTTTGTTTTGTCTCAAGATGAACACCAGTAATGTTTTTTCTAATCATGTTCATAAATATTACTCAAATGTCCTAATTGAACTATGGCTTAATCCTGGCTTACACTGTAAAAAGTGATAAATTGACTTAACTCAATAGGCTGAAACCAGGCCTTAGTAATATTATTTCATGTCAAATTTTCCAAGGACCCATTAGCACCTCCATGTGGCCCCTGGGGGCATCTACAGGCCCCTATTTGAAAACCCCTGACTTTACATTTTTCCTGTAATTCTTATGTCCTGTAAAATGTTCCATTGTTGAAGTGCTTGTGTTATATGGATAAACAGACTCTTACGAGTGCTTGTTACACGGCTCTCTAGAATAAATGATTCTGATTGGTCGCTCACAGCATTCAGCACTCAAATATTTCTGAATAATAACCATTGTCCATGACATGGAAATCAGTGATTCCTACATAGCTGTATGTGTATTCTGTCTCTAAAACAATCAAATAAACTCAAATCAGTATTTACTGTATTAATTTTGGGACAAGAAGCTGTGTAATATGCGGGAAATATCAGGTTGCATTTTGTGCTGCCACGCATTTTATGTTCTTAGTTGTTGTTATTATTATTCCAGCTCTCACAACTTATTTATCACCCAGGCAAAGGACCTTCTCTTCTTCTCTTTCCTCACTAACTAACAATGATGATGATCAGTGTTACTCCAACTTTCAGTCTTTTGTGATGCAGTTTTGCAGTTTTGAATTAATGTGTGCTGCTGGTAAACAAACATACCTGAAATGATTCTTTGCATAAATCACTGAATAAATTACCCACAGCAGTGTCTTGCTTTGCATAACACATCATACACACAATCTCTTTTATACTTCTACTTGTGAGGACCTAGAAAAGACTTTGTAGTTTCTAAATTAAGCAAATTACTACGCACTTAAAGGAAAAGTTCAACCAAAATTTGCTGAAAATGTACTCACGCTCAGGCCATCCAAGGTATAAATAAGTTTGTTTCTTCATGGGAACGGATATTGAGAAATGTAGCATTATATCACTTGCTCAGCAATGGATGCTCTGCAGTGAATGGGTGCCGTCAGAATGAGAGTCCAAACAGCTGATAAAAACATCACAGTAATCCACATGACTCCAGTCCATCAGTTAATGTCTTGTGAAGTGAAAAGCTACATGTTTGTACAAATCTACTGAAACTTCAAACCATTTCAGCAAAAATATAAGTCCTCTCTCCGTAATATTGTTTTCTGCAGTGAAAAAGCTGCACTGTAAAAAAAAAATAGTTGTTTCAACTTAAAAATAATTTGTTACCCCCGCTGACTTTTATTCAACTAAAATATTCCAGTTGTCCCTTAAATTAACATTGAGTAATTTAACATTTCAAGTTGACGAAACTAAAAAGTTTAAGTCAGCTGGGTAACAAATTATTTTAAGTTGAAACAATTTTTTTTACAGTGTGTTTATAGACTCATTCTGACGGCACCCATTTACTGCATAGGATCTATTGGTGAGCAAGTGATGTAATGCTACATTTCTCAAATTCTGTTCCGATTAATAAATAAACATATGCATCTTGGATTGCCTGAGGGTGAGCGAATTTTAAGGAAATATTCATTTTTGTGTGAACTATTCCTTTAAAGCATTTTTAGATTTTAATTAAAACCCATTAGGCCCCTTTACTATTAATAACATTCTCACTAAGAATATTTTTGCAAATATGGCCCTCACAAGTGAAGTACTCAGTCCCTCTTACGCATGTACTCATGTTCCTGTGTGCTGTCCCGCTGGCAGAGGTGCTGGGTGGGCAGAACTCAGTGGCGGCAGACATGTTGTCCCCTGTGGTGCAGGCGGTGCTGCAGATGGGTTTCCAGCACTCGCTAGTGGAGAGTCTGGTGCAGTCACGCTGCCTGCTCACCGGCTCACACTACACCTCAGTCTCTGACCTGGTGACCGACGTCCTGCAAGCCGAGGAGGAGGAAAGGCAGCCGGGGGAGCCCAGACCAGGTGTTTCCAAACCCTCTATCAGTATACAACTAATCTCAATTACAACCTAAAGTTTACATAGTTTAAAGCATGCTATTGACCATTGAATTTAATGCGGAGGAAAACGAGGGATAGACTTACAGTCTTTTCACTGTCATGTACTCTGTAAAAAGTTTTCACAACTCACAACTTTCAAAAGTTTTATGGAGCTTTACTGTACTGAAAGTGTTTTTCCAGAAAGATGTTTCATCAGCTGAGCTTGTTAAAAACCACAGTACAATACATCCCTCACAGCTTCATTTTCATTCCTGTCAAAAATTAAATATGGTGCTACCCTGACTAGATAAAGAAGGAGATATTAGAAGGAATATTTCACCCTAAAATTAAAATTCAGTCATTATTTACTCATTCTGGTGTTGTTGATGTCGCATGCCCTTTTTGTTTTGACCACAAAAGGAAAAATAAAAAAAAACATGTCCTGTTCACACTTGTCCATTTAATAGCAACAAACAGCGACTGTAATGTTAATAAAACGCTTGTTTAAAATGATCTGTTCTTTAGTAAAATGATCAAAACATTAACAGAAATATTATTTATACATCATTCATTTCTGAAACGTTTTAGTTGGATGTTCATCTAACATTACAACTACTTGTTTCAGACCATTCATAGAACATTCACAAGTAACAATCCTTTCATTTTTCTGGTGACATTTTTGTTTAGGGTCCAATTCTCACTATTAACTAGCATGCATATTACGAACATATTGGCTGTTTATTAGTACATGCTGTTTAAGCACATCTTAATGCCTCATTCAGCATGACCACATTTTAGATCCCTTAATCCTATTCTAAATTTAGCAACTACCTTACTAACTATTAATAAATAGCACTAAATTAAGAGTTTATTGAGGTTAAAGCCATAGTTAGTAGTTACTTAATAGTTAGAATTGGTGCCCAAACTAAAGTGGGACCATGTTTTCTTTTTAAAACATCTAAAAAACTGGACATTTTGAATATTTAGAGAACATTAAGAAATAGCGTTTAATAACTTAATGGGAACGTTAGCAAAATGTTCTTTGAACATATGGTGACCACCTTCAAGCTTTAAAAAAGGATGCAAAGGTATCAAAATAAAATAGGAATTGAAGTTACTTATCAAAAATCCTGACCGTGGCATTTTTTATTTTATAGAGCTTTATTCCATGGAACACAACATTCTATTTTTTTGTGTTCCACAGAATAAAAACAGCCAAAGATTTGCATCAACATTTTGTGCAATCCACTGCACTAATGTTAATGTTTTTTTTTGTTTGTTTGTTTTTTGCTATTCCATATAAACAAGACCATTTTTTTGCTCTGCACCTCACTGCTTTTTCTTGCATGAGCAATGTTTTTAATTTGCCATCAACAGCATCAAATTAAAATAAGTTTTAAATACATTTGACAACCTGCATTCTTCTGGGTCTCGCGCTTGTAGATGTGTTTTGTATGAGCACCCCCTAAGACTCGCTGCACTTATAGTGTGTGTGTTTGGGTATATCTTAATCTTCTCTCCATCTAGTAGCCTCTGGGATGAAACAGATCAAACTCAAATGAACTTGTGCACTTGTGTGTTTTCCAGTGCGATCAGACCTGAGTCCAGAGGAACATCTGCGACAGCTTCAGGAAGAGAGGACCTGTAAGGTCTGCATGGACAAACCCGTCTCCATGGTCTTCATCCCCTGTGGCCACCTGGTCGTCTGCACTGACTGCGCAGCCAGTCTGCGCCACTGCCCCATATGCAGGGCAGTCATCCGGGGGAGTGTGCGGGCATTCATGTCATGAAGCTCAAACACATTCATACACAGCAACAGACTGTTGCACAACAGTGTCATTAGCAAAAATTGTACTGCACTCAGGATATATAATGGAAAAATACTCAACAAATGTTATAAATAGCTTCCAAATCAGCATCTGTGCTCTGACACAAAGGCATATTGCTTGATATTTGACTATACATTAAAGCTACAGGGGTCCAAAAGTAAACTTCACATTAATATATTTGGTTAAAAAAAAAATATATATATTTATTTATTACGTAATAGTAACATAAGTTTAAATATCATTATATATCAGTTTTAGCGAGATGCTTTGTTGCTTGATATATTAACATGAATTTCAGAATGTCATAGTAATTTGGGTTTTCCCCATAATTTAATGACAGCAGCACTTTAGCTGCAAGAACATCTGATCGTCTGGACAAAAATGTTGATTAGTGATCTAAATAAAGCAGGGTATTAATGATGTAAAAAAAAAAAATAATAAAAAAACATTGTTAATTTCCAGGTTTAAATGAGATTTTAAATCCCAGATTTCTTATGTGGTCTTTTGGACCCTAAAGTACTTTAAAATGTTTTGCATGCTTGTAAGTTCTGGACAAAACCAAAGTTGATTTTGTGTCATGCCAAAGTACAGCTTTTTGTGATTTTGAAATCTTAAAAAAATATATAAAATGAATTTTCAGATGGCAGTTTATAAGAGACAATATTGTATAATAATATTTTATTATTACTGTATTAACACATTGCACTTCTATTTTCATTAATAAAACTATTTGCATTGCACATCTTTGTCAAAGCTCTTCTTCTGTTATATATTAACCCTCATACTGAGTTCCAGTTGTTTTGACCCATTGAGAATTTTCTTTTTTGAAAATGATAATATTTTCGCAATGGGCTAACACCTACAGACTTCATTCACTGAAGGTATAACAAACCAACCCCCCCCCCCCCCCCCCCCCCCCCCAAAAGGGATCATATTTTGTATTGGATATTGACAAAATCACACTTTTTTTTTTTTCACTCCAAACCTGAGGTGCATAAGGTCAGATCAACGAGGCCAACGACCAATCAGTTTCAAGAAGAAATACAAAACCTGTGGTAATTGAAAGAAAAAAAAAAGACTGACTCCAAGATTTAGTGATAATATAGCATAATGAGAAATCTTTAAAAGGCCGGTCATTTTTGACTGGGCACACCAAAATAGGCACAGGACAGTGACTAAATGTCTAGTTTTGACCTTTCCTATTTGCAGAGGAGGCTTGTAGGATGTGTGTCTGTTTATTCATGTTTGTGGGCCAAAGACACCAATCCAAACACAAACAAGATGTGTAGTCAGTAGATGAAAAGCATACTTTTATTAACAAACATCTATTTACACTCTGGTCAGCAAACGTGTTGATGAACAGGCAGTCAATGAAGAACTATGGAGAAGAGACCAAACACAGAAAAGAGATACAAAAAGTGCTTACAAAAAACACCTGTAAAATGAGACAGAGACATATAGACGAGAGGAGAGGTGTGATATAAATCTATATCATTCTTTTTCTCCTTATAACACTTCTGCAGCAGACTACCATTGCTGGCCTATGGTAAATATCCTAAACTGTACAATTACAAATGTACAGGAGTATTTTTCTCCTGTAGGAGAGTGGTACAAAATACAATTTTCCTGGTCTATGGATTTGAGTTGTCTTGTACAGAAATACATTGAACACTAGGGGGCAGGATAGATTCATGACCAATATGAGGATCTTTAACAGAACACTGAACAAGATAACTGTTATTAAGCCGAAAACGTTAGTTTTTGCCATTTAGTTAATTGGTAATTGCTAAAACGTCCCCTAACTTCAATATTTAAAGGAGCAGTTCACCTAAAAATGAACATTTTCATCATTTACTCGCCCTTATGTTGATACAAAACTGCTGATTTACTTACTTCTGAGGAACACAAAAGATGTTCTGTGAAATGTTCAAGCTGCTCTTTTCCAAACAACAAAAGCACAAAGCTATTGCATGACTTCAGATCACAGTATTCATATGCACTCCTGCAATACAAGTGTCAAAAGGGGGCTGCCATAGAAGAACCATTTTTGGTTCCACAAATAACTTTGCAGTGATCAGTTCTTTAAATAACTATTTTTTTTCTAAGTAAAGAACAATACGAAGAACCTTTTGTGTAAATAAAAGCGTCCATGGATGTTAAAGTGTCTTCATGGAACCGCAGATGCCAATAAAGAGCCTTTATTTTTAAGAGTGACCACTTTTATGGTGCTTTGCTTGACTTTTTTATTTTATGGAAAAGAGCAACGTGAGCATTTTTCAAAAGTTCTCCTTTTTGCATTTCAAGGGGAAAATAAAGACTTATAAGCAATAGCAAGGATGAACTATTCCTTCAAGACTACAATATGTCCAGTTCCACAAGCACCAAAAATGCTGCCAAAACAGTACACAGGTCTCATGATATGAAACATCTGGGATAACAAGCAACTATGTGACTATGAAAGTTAGAAAATACATAGGCTACTGACCTTTGGCCTTCACATCTCAATTTGGAAAGAAATACACAGTCCCTCTCTTCAAAACATGTCACACACACTATGATACATGTCAGGTCAGTCATTTGTGCTTTGAGGTTTTTGTTTCCAGTAAACAGTTACAGTAGCTCTGCATCTACAGTGAAAGACATTGACAGCCACTCAACCGCTACTCGTATTCATAGAACGACATGCTGACGATTTGTTCACAAACTAATATTTGATTACAAGCACCGTTCAGATGAAAGAACCGTTTTCTGTTTCTTAACATCAGCCAGTCCTGTTATAATATCAGTTATGAATACAGTATAAGGTTATGTAATAATTATACTGCCGGTACTGACCGACTACCAGAGGAAGCCCAAACTAGTTTCTGTTCGATCTAAAGGCTGATACAAACACATTGTGCAATAAATGATGATTATTAACATTAAAAATACTGACAGCATGCACAGTAACCCCAAAACACTTTCACACTTAAAATGCACAAATTTCATTGCATTAGATGAAAATCAGTTAATAAGCATCTGAAAACAAATCAGCCAGATGTATATTTGATCTAATTTAATGACTATTATACATTGTTTAGTGTGATTTGAGTGTCTAAATACAGAGATTTGGGGTTCACTGCATATTAAGCAGTGTCTTAAAAAAAAAAAAAAAGACTAAAACTGAATTTACAGTGAATTATGAGAATCGTACATCACACTATGACACAAAACAACTCAGAAAAGCTCTAATTGTTTCTTGCATTTATAATGTACACCTCCTTTGCTTCTATTTTTGACTGCCACAGGAGGTCAGCTTTCTTTGTCTCTTTTTCCTCCTCTCGGCTCCCTGCTCGGTTTTACTGGGCAAATCCTGTGAGAAGGTAAACCGCACACAATGGCCCTCCTCCACACACACAAACAGAGCTGGAATTCGGTGAAACTCAACATCTGAACTCCCCTTGAATAACTCAAACACATGGACCACACACCACACCAACAAAATACTGGGCCTTTTTGTTTAGATATGTTTTACATCCACTAGTAAGAGCATCTAAATGAGGCAGCTGGAGCAATGTGCCAGAGCGTCCGATGGAGCAGCTGTGTTTTGTCCCGATTCTCCAGTACTCCTGAAAGAGCCGATTTGGGGTGATTAGGAAGCGTTTTAAACAGAGGAGAGGCAGGAGGTGAGGAGCATAGAGGAGGAATGGGTAGAGCGGCTCTTCTTCACGACACCCTTTCATTTACGAAGACCTGAAAAACACAAAAAGAAATGTTGTTAGAGTCAACCGATATATCTGCTTAACAGATCATTTTGGCACTGATAGTTGCTTTCTGCTGCTGATGGTTATTATTTGGAGTGTTCTGTGATTCATTTTGTATATCACTTCTTTCTTTTATGGTATTTTATTTTGAGATTGCTATTTTAAATTACTTTTTGGTTCAGTTTAAATGTATACACTACCTTTCAAATTTCTGGGGTCAATATGGTTAAAAAATGTATAAATTAATACTTTTATTCTGCAAGGATGCATTAATTTGGTCAAAGGTGACCATAAAAATATTACAAAGGTATTATCATTTTATAGAAGATTTCAAATAAATGCTGTTCTTTTGAACTTATTCACAAAGAATCCTAAATGTTTCATTCATAATATAATAAAATAAAATAAATAAATAAATAAACAAACTGCAGAATTATCAAGCAGCACAACTGTTTTTAAAATTGATATCAGTGTAGTAATGGCTGCTGAAAACTGAGATTTTCATCACAGGAAAAAAATATTTTTTTAAATATATAAAAAAGACAGGTATTTTAAATAGCAATGATATTTCACAATATTACCGTTTTACAGTATTTTTGATCAAATAAATGCTGCCACTGTAAAAAGTGATGCTGACTTAACTTAAAAAAGTGAGGAAACAGGTTGCCTTAAAATTATTAAGTAAATAATATATATTTTTTAAAAAGTTAAGTGACAATTGACAATTCACTTAACTTATACTTTTTTTATTATTATTAATTACTTAATAATTTTAAGGCAACGGGTTTCCTCAATTTTTTTAAGTTAAGTCAACTTATCACTTTTTACATTGATAAGACGCCTATTTATGAAATATTGTGTGTCATCAAGCAGCACGCAGACTCAACCAGAGTAAAACAAGCAAAGTTTCACAAAAGTAAACTATTTCATTGTGTTTGGGGCAAATATCTGCACTCCACTAACTGCTGTAATCGCTGTAAAAAAAAAATCATGTTAAAATAATTTGTTACCCCCGCTGACTTAAAATTTTTAGTTTAGTCAACTAAAATATTTCAGTTGTCCCTTAAATTAACATTGAGTATCTTAAAATTTCAAGTTGACTAAACTAAAAAGTTTAAGTCAGCGGGGGTAACAAATTATTTTAAGTTGAAACAACTTTTTTTACAGTGTGCCTTCGCATAGTAGTGTATCTAATTTTTTTATTCTATTTAATAATTACAAAACATTTCCATGGATAAATCATTATTTGTTAAATGTGTAAAAAAGTTTAGTACCGTTTGACATTAAGTGGAAAGTTTTCATTCATTTTTTTGACAATCATATTAACTATCAGCGTATTGGCCTATTTTCCCACCTTAAATATTGGTATTAACAAACTCCACTTTCAATCAACCTCTAATTACATTACTAAAAGTTCAAACTTACTTGTGAATGCACACACACACACACACACACACACACACACATGCACACACACACACACACACACACACACACGTTGGTTTTTGTGGTTTATGGGGACTCTCCATAGGCGTAATGGTTTTTATCCTGAACAAACTGTGTGTGCTATTGCCCTACACCAACCCTACACCTAAACTTAGCCCTCACAGGAGACTTTGTGCATTTTTAGATTTTCAAAAAAAACACCATTTAGTATGTTTTTTAAGCCTTTTGAATTACGGGGACATAGGCAGTGTCCTCATAAACCACCTTCATATTGTAATACCTCTGTCATACCCATGTCATTATACAAATTTGTGTCCTCATAAACCACATAAACACACACACACACACACACGCACACACGCACACACACACGCACACGCACACAGACACCTGCTGGGTGATTTATTAAACTCCCTGAGAACGGTTGTGTATCTAGAGACAGGACAAGTACTTCGCTCATTTGCAACTAGTCTGATTAAACTGTCATGAAAAATGTCCCTGGGGCAAATATAATGTGTTTAGCACCTCCATGTGCACATATTGAAAAGGCTTCTTCTGCACACACTCATTACAGAGCCTGCATAATTTAAGGCTTATTGAAATGAGGCCAGGACCAGTCTCAGAGGAACCACTCCACTGATCCAAATTTCCCACATCAAAACCAAGATAAAACTCATACTGTATGATCGAGGGTATAGCAGCAGGTAGCAGGAGATCAAGACCCTTTCAGTCATAAAGGTATTTACAGAGGGATTTATAGTTCCCCTCTACAAGAGATGAACAGGCCTGTCACACGGTCAGAACTTTCTTCTTTGGAGTAAAACACAAGTAGGTCTATAATACCTCGAGCATTCACATTAATATCAATGGCAGTTGCTCAAATGGCCCCTTGGAAGTAAGTGACTTGTGTTGCTGTCTCTGCTTGAGGGCACTTGATGGTTCTGAGGTCATTTCTTTCAGCCAGTAACCTGAGCCATAACTGTCATGTGACTAATCACTCTGGAGCCGGAGGAAAATGACATCCTGACAACATTGACTGGTTGATAAATCAGCAGGAACACACACACACACACACACACACACACACACACAATCCCAAAGACTTCAGTAGGGACTATCCTGAGCTTTGACAATTTGAAGTACTTGGGTCTTTGTGAGCTATATATATACTCTATATCTATAAAAATAAAACTGTGTATATGTTAAAAGAACACAATATTTAATTTATTAATTAATATATTTACATAGTTTTTATTGATATATTTATTGAAGGCTTTTTTGTTTGTTTGTTTTCCATTTACTGTTGTATGGCTGATTGTTTGTTGACATCGCTGTCCATGTTTAGAAGTAACAAAAAAAAGATTAAAAAATAAAAAATGACTAAATAATTATGATTAATCTCATGATTTCCAACCAGTCTTTAGAAAGCACAATGAAACAGTAATAATGCATATTTTGTAATTATACAAAAAACTGGTTTTATATCATTAACTTTTCTTCTTTAGACGTTTACACAGATATCCTAGAATCCTTGTGTTTATTTCTCACTACACATTTCCCAAACACATCTTTTTTTCCTTTTTGTCAAAGTTAATATTTCAATAATTTAACATTTGCATGTTCAGAGTTCTCTGATATCAGCTGATGGTCAAATGACATGCAAGTAAACAATGTGTTATTTCTTCTTAAATGTATTTATATGTATTTTTATGCAGTTACATATATTGTTTTATGCAGTTTTATGCAGTTACAGTTACAAATTTTTTATAATTAAACTGCTATTTGATTTCATATAAAAATGCCTACTGCTGACACAAAGAACAAAGACTCGACTGCTAAGGGAAAGAGTTACTTTTCAAGTGTTCACACTTGGGTTCAGTCTTTATAAGAGCCAACTAATGCTTCAAATTAAATAGTAAAATGAAATATTTAAATTTTTTTCACATTCAAACGTTAAAACCCTTGAGCTTTTAACGTCAAATTCTCAAGCTTTTATTTTGACAGAACACAGATGAAATGCTGTCATTTACAATTGCAATGTGAATGTGAATATAAACACAGGGCACACTGCATTCACATTAATGCAGTGCTTAATTAATGCAATTATTAGCTTTTAAATCAACTCATAAAGCCCTGTTTGGGAAACCCTGACTTATATGATTTACAATGATTCATGGGATGAGTAATTCATTCCTGTTTATAATGTTGTAATGTTATGATCCATCCAGCTAGTTGGTTTGGATTAAGGCTTTACATTTTTTTTTATATAATACGTTTCTTTGATCTTCAATAATAATAAGAGAACACGCAGTCTCAAATGAAAACAGCTTCCCCAGACTACTAATGTATAACTGAATCTACAAAACGTTTCTAGCACGATGAATACATGGCCAGACACATTTACAGCAGTCTGGCTCATCCAGCCGCAGAAAGCAGGGCAGACTATTATTCTCAAGAAGATGCTAATAGTCTAGTTGGCACAACTAATGATACAAGTGAGGAAAGTTGGCCAAACTTTGCGCCGCTTCCGGCTGCCAGCCTTTAAAACGAAATCTGACCTTAAAAAGGTTCTGCAGTGCATAAACAATAAAATTGCTGGCATAGATCTCATGTTAAAAATGAAACTGAACTGGACGCACATCAACACACTGGCACTTTAAAAACTTAAAGTTAAACTAGAGAGCTTTAACAAATAGTCCACATGTAACATTTAACAATAACAATACAAAAATGTCCAAGCTGATATAAAAGCTCCTTTACTGTTCGATTGAGCTTCCCACTGTTTGACTAATCCCTGACTGGAGGAGATCGGAATGCTTAATGAATGGACTAATTAAGAACTTACACTAATTAAAAGCAAACTAACTTTAATTAATGCTTCAGATAAGGGGCAAGCAGGGACAAGTGTAAGAGGATCTATTTTACTTAACTCGCACAGAGTGTGTTTGATTGGATTCACATTCACACACATTTTACTTTAATGGGGACATGCAATAGACGCCTAAATTGTTTCGAAGTGTCTATTTACACTAAGTGAAAATAGCCAGCCTTGTTGACAAAAGCTATTTACACTAACTCCGCCCACCAACGTGTGATTGGGTTACTCAATATTAAAAAAAGACGCTCATTCAGCATCAGTTTCAGTGGTGTCGTAGATGGTAAAGCTCATGCTTTTTGACGCGATCGTCCCGAGTTCGAGGCCGCCTTTTGCTGAACTTTTTTTCTCCCTTTTCAAATCTCATGTTGCATCGGAGAGGCTTTTATGTTCATTAAAAATGAAGGAAATAATCAAAAAGTTGAAAATAAAGTAGGGTAGGATTAGAGTAGGTGTAGGGAGGGCTTTATTGTCCCAATAAGGTGGCATCCATTTAACAATTTGAATTAAAACTATAATTTACACTCAATATGTTATTATTGCATACTGTTTTATAATGTACTACAATACTGCGGTGCAGATACTATTTGCAATAAGTAGTATAAATAGGAGAAAATAGAAAATTGGGGAAGTCATGGCCTAATGGTTAGCGAGTCGGACTCGTAATCCAAAGGTTGCGGGTTTGAGTCTCAGGTCCGGCAGGAATTGTAGGTGGGGGGAGTGTGTGTAATTACTATAATTATTTTCATTTACAATACTTTTATAGTACGAGGCTGTTCAATGCTTGAATCTGATTTGCTGACGAAAGTCCTGAGGTGTGCAATTAGCTTCAAGGAAACGCACGGCTAAAGTAGTTCCAGGCGAGTCTTGATTTCACTTCACTTTGCCAAAATGATTTCAGTTATTGCAAAGGTCCTTTACAGCCTAAAACAGAAAAATAACCAAAACCCACAACAACACTGACCAAGCAAATAAATAGCAAACAACAGGATAAAAACAACCAATTATTTTCATGTTTTCACCACAAAATAAATAATTCAACAAGCCCATTGTTAATTATTTCTTACATATTTTACATTATTTATGAAACAATTTTCAAACTGATGACATCTTTAAATGTACTCAATAGGAGGTTTTGTCAGATTTTGCTCACATGTGGTACATATACTGCATCCCCCCCCCCACCCAACCCCACCCCACACACACACACACACACACACACACACACACACACACAGGTACTTACTGATGCACGGGCTTTAACAGAAGATGAGATGGTTTCTCATTGACATGGTAGAGTGGGAATGGGTCAAATCCACCAATAAAATCAACTGAAAACCAAACAAAAGATGAAATTAAAGAATGAAAAGAAATGAAACCGGAAAATGAGCCATGAAGAGAACAAATGAAACATGAAATGATAATCGCTATGTAAAAACCACTAACAGACATAATGCATGACAGAAATATGAATAATGTGAACATTAACGCTGGAATATTGACTATGACACTTCACATTACACAAATCAGACAATTATTAACAATGAACACTGTGTACATTTGAAATGTGATATGATATAACTCTTACACACACGCATTCATTTAAGTTTGATTAAAATTAAAGTACATTAGGTTTTTTTCACTGTATCTGTACAAAACTCTATTCGATTTTACTCCATCTCTCTCACACACACACACACACACACACACACACAAACACACACACACACACACAGAGAGAGAGAGAGAGACAGAGGAATGAATAACAGGTTTCTGAATGAGTGATTTTCATTATCAGATGACTGGCTGATGTAATAGACTCCACACTGAGAACACAGACACACACACTCTCATTCCTAACTTATATACAGCAAAAAATAAATAAAGAAAAAAATAAAAAAAAGAGGGAGAGATCATCCCCGCGTCCCATTTCCAATAGCACCTATTTTAAATATAAATAAGTATGTGAGATTAGAATGAGCCCCAAAGCACAGCATGTTGAAAATAGTGTGCAAATGTGCCCAAATCGTGTATGATTTCTGCTGGGAATTTTGAAATATGCATTGCACTAAGAAGTTTGAGAGTTAAAGAGATTGTTTGCTCATAAATTACAATTGTCATCTTGTATTCACCTTTATTCATTCTGATCTCACATTACTGACTTTCTACTGTGAACACAAATAGCCATTCATACAAATAAATGTATGTTCAACAATGACGGAATTAGCTAGACTCTAATAAGATGGCACTGTTATCAAAGGCACTGATAAGCACACATTTTAGTGCATACTTGCATAGTAGGTGAATTGGGATATGCTGTAAGTGAACATGTGTTTTAGCTGTGAAAGCACAAACAAACCTTTCAGTCAATCCATAAAACCGCAACAGACGGCAATCTCAAGAGTAATTTCACCTCCATGTTTACTCACATTAAACTTACAGCAGGCTGGAAAATAGCAGTGCTGGTTTGTTTATCACAAACGACAGGCTTTGAGCTCATAATGTGTCATTAGTGTTTGCAGGATACGTGGTGCTCCAGAGACCATGAGCGGCGCTGCTATGTGAGGAATGCTGGGAAGGCAGAAGTTATTCCTACTAATGTGAGTAAATGGACAACTTCACACGTACTTCATACTTTAAGATTTGTTTAAAGGGTTGGTTCACCCATAAATTAAATTCTGTCAGCGTTTTCATGTCTTTCCAATTTCATAAAACTTTGGTTAATCTTCGAAACACAAATTAAGTTATTAACAAAATTAAGAAACAAAGTATTATTTTTTTTTTCTAAATAACCTGAGGTTTCTTTCCCTCCATTAAAAATCCATAACCAAAACTTAGAAGAGCCAAAAAGATCATAAATCTAAATGAATCTAATGGTTTGATCCAAGTCTTACGAAGAGACACAATCTCTTTTTATGATGAACAGATTTAGTCTTATTTACATCTAAGCAGTGCTCGACATGCAGTGAATCACACAGCTACAGTAAACATGGAAGCTCAAACAGATATTTAAAGTGTTGTGGGTTTGGAACAATATGAGGGTGAGAAACGTAAGAATGTTCATTTTTGGTTGAACTGTTCCTTTAAGTAAGTTCTAAAGTGTGAAACACACACTTCCAGAGCAAACCACCACTCATTTCCAAGATTTTGCTCATCCACAAACCACTTTCAGCACTAGCCCAGAACACTAAAACCATTCATTAAAAATGATCAAATAAATATAAATGATCAACTTCAAATAAGAGATGCAACACTACTAAAATTGAATAATAGAATTGAAACAAGCTATGAATAAAATGTCAGGATATTGAATAAAATGTCAGTAATGATTGATATACTTTTTAAATAATTAAAAGTAAATAGCAAATTCATTATTGTATTGTCTGTCCAAACATTCTAGCAGCTGGGAATAATTGTGTGATACTGTATGATTAACTATATACTGGTTAAAAGAATTATTTTCACATGCAGACCGTTTCTGCGGTGGAGAACGTGCCTTATAGACAAATGAATCTGAAGCGAGAGGAGACGGAGAACTGTAGTACAACTGTTCAGAAGATGTTACCCGCTAGGGTGCTATTCATTTTCAAAAAAAGAGGTGGGTGGAATGAATAGCAGTCACAATACTGTGAAATACCTCAGTTGAGTGCATGTCTCAATGTATGCAGATCTGAGAACACTCTCTCCATAAGCAACTGTCTCTATCTCTCTCCTCTGCTTTTACCTGTCTCTCTCTCCCCTGCATAATATAATGCACATACATCGGGGAAGCGCTCATGCTAACATTCAGCTCTACACTATTTTGACCCACTTTCATTAAAAGCCTGCATAGGAATCTGCTCAGCACTGATACCAACCAGAGACTTGAGGTCCCACACACATTCTCTCTCCTGTTCCTGCTCTGATGTGAAGCCAGGTTTGCGTTTTCTTTTGGTAAAGGCAAAGGGAGAGGATCCGGGCTTAGATCAGTACTCAAGAGCCCACGCTTCCCTAGAGCTGGCAGAAGGGCCGGTCTGTCCGCTGTGATTAGATTAGATTCACACCGCAGCAAAGTGACTGCTGCTGCTTTTAATGAGCCAGTGATAACAGTGGGACTGCGACTACAAACTAATTATGGATGCAAGTCATTTAAAACAGAAAGAAAGAATGAGTGAGATGAGAAGGAAGGGCGGACAAGGCAGGAGAAGAATCCATGGATAAAAATGAAGCCTGACACATTATTATTCAAATCACCTTTAGAGAGAGAGAGAGAGTGTTAGAGACAGACAGAGAGAGGGAAACTTCAGAGGCGAGGAAGAGCAGTGGAGAAATTAAATCCTCCACTTCAAATGAGCGTGTAAATGAACCACACACAGCTTTGCATGATAGAAAATAGACCCACTGGGCTGCTTACACACACACACACACACACACACACACACACACACACAAACACACAAACACACACACACACAAACACACACACCTCTGCACGTCCAATGGCAATGTAGCATGAGGAAAGGAAAAAGTGCTTTAGCCTACAAATTCAAACTTAACCACAACCACAAGTCAACAATCATCTCCCTTAGATACATAAAATACATATTTTAGGAGAAGTGCAGTATCTGAGGTGAAGTCGGTGCTTTAATGGTCTGCAATTTAAGTCACAGACCTGCAAAACCACACTTCATTGCTTGCATGGATGAAAGCAATGAAGATTCTTTCTAACTCTTTCCAGTCATTGCCTTCACAAGCAAATAATGCTGGGGAAGCTATGAAATGGCAGCTTGGCAATGTAAAGTGCCTCATCTATAGCCTAAAAAATATTATCATAACTTGTTGAAACTATAATTATAAAAAAACAATGGCGAAGAGTAGCATTTAACAAAATATTATACTGTACACTTATTGTAATAAAATTTGTTATTTTTCATACACTAAAAGATGTAAAATGCTTATTTTGAATCAAAAGATTTATATGAACCAATACTGAACAAATCGATTCACTAAAATGAATCAGACTTCCCAAAACTTCATATGTGAGAGACTTAACATTTTAGTACAGCACAGTCTAGTTTGCAGCAGTTCAATGCAAACGGAGATATCATCTTTTAAAATTCCGGCAGTTCAGTGCCTACAAAAACAGCTCGTAGGAACTACAACGAGTTACTTCCCGGGTTTGTGACATCACAAACCCAGATAAACCCCGCCCCGGGGAACATGCAGCAAAGGCAGAGAGGCCATGTTGTGCTGCTTTAGAGAAGAGGAAGAGAAACTAGGGGTGCACATAAAAAGACATTCTTGTCTTGATTCACAAGTTTCAAAATCAATGTTTTAAAGCAGCGGTTCTCAATCCTGTTCCTCGCGTCCCCCTGCTCTGCATTTCTCTCTCTCTCTCATTCAGATCATCAGCTCAGCTCCAACAATGAACTGTTTCATTTATACACTTTTTTTCACATAGCTATGAGAAGTATTATACATGGACGCGCACATGTGGTTGCCGTACTGTATTAAAGCTTAAATCAGGGTAAAACCGTATATTAAAAGCTAACAGAAGCAGTAGCATTTACAAATAACAGCATATCTAAATGTATGAGACAACAAACAAACAAAAAACATACCATTAAGAGCCGTGTGCTTGCACAGTTTCTGCGTGATCCTCTTCACTAATATTCTCTGGGTCTCAATCAGGCTCAAACTGATAAGCAATATTGACGACGCCATTGTTTACAATACAACCGGAGCACATGCCGCTGAGCTGAGGGGCAGTACGTTTTAGAAGCGCACAAGAGGCGGTTTAGCCAATCACAACACGCTGGGCCAGCTAACCAATCAGAGCCCAATGCGTATTTCTGAGGGAGGGGCTTCATAAAAGCAGGAAATGATCAGCACGTTTATAGGAGAAGGGACAGAGTGGTGTGGATTAAAGGTAAATTATGTGAAAAATAATGAGTTTATTTTTTTTTTAAACGAAGCATTAACACGTTAGACTGCACCCCATAAACACAATCAAGCCTAGAAAAAAAAAAGTCAAACACCCCTTTAATTGCGATTAATCGAATTCAAAATAAAAGTTTATGTTTATGTGTGTGTACTGTGCATATTTATTAAGTATATATAAATACACACATACTGTAAGAATATGTATATATATTTATACTTGTATATTATTTATCTTATATATAAATATACACATTTTATATATAAATCTAACATACAAAACTACGAGAATACTTTTTGTGGGCAAAGAAAACAAAAATAACTTAGCTTATTCAACAATTCTTCTCCCCAAGTTACCGTCTTCCACCATTTTGGAGATTACCCCAGAACGTAATCAACATAATCAGCGTTGTTTACGTTCAGTATACAGTACGCGCATGCTGAACATAAGCAATGCTGATTATGTTGATTACGTTCTGGGGTAATCTCCAAACTGGCAGCGAGACGGTAACTCTGAAGAATTGTTGAATAAGCGAAGTAATTTTTTTCTTTGCACACATAAAGTATTTTCGTAGCTTCGTAAAAATATGGTTGAACCCCTGATGTCACCGATGTCCTTGATACGTTTCTGTGCGTTGATCGTGGTAATATCCTTGCTATAGGGTCAGGGAGCGCTCAGATTCCATAAAAAATATCTTCATTTGTGTTACGAAGATGAACGAAGGTCTTGCGGGTTTGGAACGACACGAGGGTGAGTAATTAATGACAGAATTTTCATTTTTGGGTGAACTATCCCTTTAAAAACAAGGTGGATAAAGTTACGGCTGGACAAACGTGGACAAATACTGTTATGTGAAGTACTGAAAATGTAGCTGCTGTGAATTACTTTTCCAAATTTTCATTAGCGCAAATGTTTTGCTACTTGCTATTTCTGATCAGTTTAAGGGTGCTGTCATTCTAGAAAGCATTTAATTGGACAAAAATTTAAGACCGTGTCTCTATATATCTTCAGTCTAGAAGAGAAACATTATAATCTCCAAATGCTTCAATGTGTTAAAAGTTTATTTTGCCAACTTTTAGCAGTGCACTAGCATACAGATGTCCTCAAAACTAACAGGCATGAAAGCCACCAAACGGACATTTTGATTTCATGCGTTCTTTAAATCTCCAGGGCTATGAAGCAACCTCGGAGCAATAAAACTTTCCTTGGCGTACTTATAATCACTTTGATGTTGGTAAATTTGTACAGAGCATACATATAGAGTTCACCCGAGCACATGTGCACGATAAAATACAAACAGACACACAGCCTGCTCTCGATGAATGATGATGCCCAAAGGCCATTGGAAAAGCAAACAAGCATTGAAAGTAAAGGAAAAAAACTCTCTGCAATCTAATCCTTCTTATCCATAAGATACACTCCTCCAGGGAATGTTCAACAGTGGTAAATGAAAGAACGGTATTCCCTACTTTTTTTGGAAGAGGGGAAAACATCAATAGTCAGCAGAGGGCCGGTGTTTGACCTGTACAAACATGGCAGTGGCTTACCGCATCCCCTGGGCTTCACACTGGTCCTCTCCCACTTAGTGAGGCTGTTAAAGCCTATTCTGCCGAGAGCAAATAATTGCTGTGTATATGCACTGTGAACAATATTTTGAAACTGAAGTGAATTCGTACGGACCTATTAAATTCAGGAACAAAATTCCAAAGTAGTAAGAATTCCAAAAGAAAACAGCGCACCTTTCACTGCTAACAGTATCTACACAACACTGGAATGCACTCTCTTTACCTGGCAAACCCTAATCTGATTGTTTATCAGATTTATCTGGCTAACTCTAATCTTTGTTGCTACTGGCATCTTCCAAGAGTGTTATACACACACATTCAGATTTCCCACACAAACACACAACCCAGACTTGCTGGAAAAAAATGTGTCTGGGGTGATATTTCTGAAAAATAATAATAGGTTGCTTCTTGCATGTTTCATGACACTTTCGAAGTGAAATTTCTAGCGAGAGGTGCCAAAAGTGCTTTTTCTCTGATGAATCTGGCAATTTTATTATGCTGGTTGGTGTATGCATCATGGCAGTTTTTAAATGAAATGTCCAGATGAGTGCCACTAAAAAATTAATGCTGTATCACGTTTGAATATAATGTACCACCTACAATAAGCCTGACCCTAAACCTAACTGATAATGTTGAAAAAAAAAGCAAACTTAAGATAAAAACATTTTTGCTGTTGCAAACACGCCATTTTAGCTTGGTTCAAGTCTTTCAGCTGTTTTATTATAACTTGTGTTTCACAGGATTCGCAAAGCACTCAACATTTCAAGGGCAACGCTGTACCAGGTGCACTACAGAGCAAGTTTACTATATCAGAAAAGCCATACATATGGAGCTGGTTATACGATGCAAACATGAAAATATATTAGTTTGCCAATCATGCACTATGGTAAAAGTGTTTTGTGCTATGTGCTATGTTTGGATCATCAATACACTCAACCGAGAACCGGTTTCTTTCAGACACGTCGGATTTGAGAACCGATGATCTGATGATACTGCGCATGCGTATAATTTTTCAAGCGAATGAAAAGCTTGTTATTCAAGTATTTTGCTGAACATCAGAAAGTGTGATGATATAAAACATATTGAAAATTATGATAAACTGAATAATTTAAGTAATTTGTGGATTGCGAACCATTTCAAACAATTCAGTTCGATTTGGTGAACTGGTTCGAATGGTTCACTAAGAAGATCTGGTTATATAGAACAATTCTCACTAATACTGAGAATGTTTTGGCTTCACTTTTCGATAGTGGAAGGAAGTGGAGACGCGTCGTCCATCTTTTTTACAGTCTATGCCATACTACTGTGCAAGGAACCATGCGAAAATAAGTCTTTATTAGCAATAATCATAACTTGTGTGAAAAGGAATAAAAGTTGTCGATGTTTTACTGCCACTAGTGTTCATTTCAGATTAAAACAATAGTAAATTAGATTAGTTTTTAGAGTTTTTAACAAAATGGAAATAAAGGCACATTTTCCAATGTGTATTTGTGGCAAAAAGTGCTTACAACTCCAAATTCACTTAAACTTTTAGGCACACTTACAAAAGAGTTGAGTAATACAGCGATTCTCACAAAATGTATGAGAGTAGTGTGCTCCCCCTCACATGGATCGAAAAATGGGGTTTACATCCATATTTCATATTCTTCGACATTGATAATTCATGCGGTTTAGATATATTCTCACAAAACAAAGCTAGAAGGACATAGAGCCTTCATCACCTAAATTTGTATGTAAGACTACAATTAGACAGACATATTTCTTTAATAAAATTGGTAGTGTCTGTTTTGAACACATAAACAGGGGAAAGAATGTGTTGTTTGGACAGACTTGCATTTTTCTCTTATCTCGCACACACACACTTTTTGACCTGAACAGATAGATATCAGCCCTCCACACCAGCAGAACTACAGCCAACCAGACAGATGGGCACGATAGGAGATAAGAGAAGATACTCACAGCTGTCCTCCTCCTCTGTGATGACACTGATGACATAGCAGGCGTAGATGAAACCCAGCAGCTGAGGAGACAAACACAAACACATCAGTGTATCGACAGAGACTGACAGCACAAAAAGTGCAAAAGACAGACAGGCCGACATCAGACTCTGTCAGATCTTCTGAAACTTCTTTTCACCTTTCACTTTCGACTCGTGTCTTCATCTTACGTCAGTGCATCATTATTCTGTAGCTAGATTTTTATATTTCTGTGATTGCCTGGACAAAAATATCCTGTGATTCTAGGGTGATGTGGGTGGTCGCCAGGGTGTTGCCATGCTTGGGCATTATTAGGTTGCTAGGGTGTTGCTATGCAGTTGATAGGCATTGTGAGTCAAATAAGTGGTTACTAGGGTATTTTGAGTAATTGCTAAGGCGTTGCTCTGTCGTTACTAATGCTAAGTGTCCTGAGTCGATTTCAGCATTCTTTAATATGGTGTTCTGAGTGACTGTTAGGACATTGCTATGGAGTTGTTAGGTGTTCTGGGGGTTTGCCAGGGTGTTGCTAGGTGTTCTGAGTGATTACTAGGGCATTGCTTTGGAGTTGCTAGGTGTTCTGAGTGATTGCTCAGTATTGCTATGAAGTTGCTAGGTGCTCTGGGTGTTTTTAGTGTGCTGCTTTATGGAGTTGCTAGGTGTTGTCAGTGATTGCTAGGGCGTTGCTATGGAGTTGCTAGGTGTTCTGAGTGATTGTTAGGATGTTGCTATGGGGTTGCTAAGTGTTCTGGGTGTTTTTAGTGTGCTGCTTTATGGAGTTGCTAGGTGTTGTCAGTGATTGCTAGGGAGTTGCTATGGAGTTGTTAGGTGTTCTGAGTGATTGTTAGGACATTGCAATGGAGTTGCTAGGTGTTCTGAGTGATTGCTAGCACGTTGCTATGGAGTTGCTAGGTGTTCTGAGTGTTTTTAAAATGCTGTTTTATGGTTGATAAGGCACTCTTAGGTGGATGCTATGGTGCAGTGCGTGGTCACTAGGGTGTTGTTATGTGTTCTGGGTATCTGCTTTATGGTTGCTAGGGTATTCTGGGTAATTACTAGAGCGTTTCTTACTGGCCCAAGTCCAAAGACCCAAACCCTATGAAGGAGATCATGTTTCCACAGGTTTACTGTTTATTGTCCAACAAGTTAAACATTGCTTGTGATGTTCTTTATTTATTTTCAATAAAAGTATCCACTAAATGAATAAATGTAAATGTATATGGCAAATGAAAATGATTTGATGCATCATTCATGTGTGGGATTAGTTACTCACCAAAAATTAATACTCAACATTAGGGGTTTGCTGAAATCCCTAACCATAAGTGTGTGCAGCAGGAATGGCAGGCACATCTAATAAACCATTAATTATGAGAAACATATGGCCGATAATACATTACTCGAGGAGAGACATTAGAGAGAGTTTAGCAAAGTCCTGTGCCAAGTGAACAGGGGAAGGGTGTGTGTGTGTGTGTGTGTGTGTGTGTGTGTTTGTGTGTGGATGATGGGCATATTGATGGGTAAGGCAGTGCCACAGAGGCAGATGGCACAGCTCTGCATGAAAACACACACAGGGCAAACTCAAGTCCCAGAGAGTGGCACTATTCCAAACCAATTAATCTGTTATTGGGCAGACTGCCCGCGTACACCTACCCCGAAAAAAAAAAGAGAATGCTGTGTGTTTATATGAATGAGAGGCTGTGGTAGAGTGGCTGAACACCACAGTGCAGGTGAGACACACAACTGCTGTGCAGTGCAAAGCGGTTCAGACCTCCAATCAGCTTTTATTACTCTGAAGGAGTTGTGAAATACCAACTGGATCAGAGGAAATGCCAACAACCAGACTGCCAAATACAGAGCAGAGCTGACTTGATTAGTATGTTGTATTAACCTTGAATCTGTGTACGCTGAAGGCTGTGGAAGACATTTTCAGCCAGTAATAAGACAGTAATATTGATCAATTTAAAATAAGTGTTTTCTATTTGAATAAGTTTTAAATGTAATCTATTTCTGTGATGCAAAGCTGAATTTTTAGCATCATTACTCCAGTCTTCAGTGTCACATGATCCTTCAGAAATCATTCTAATAAGCTGATTTGATGCTGAGGAAACATTTCTGATTATTATTATTGTTAAAAACAGTTTTGCTACTTATTATTTTTGATCAATTTAATGCATCCTTACTCAATAAAAGTATTTTTTTTTAAATCCCAGACATTTAAAAGGTACTGTATTTTTATTCATTTTATAAATATGTATTGCTCAGGGCTCTGATAATTTTCTATTGCAATAACAACTGGCTTACTGTACATACATTATCACTTGCTCCATACAAGAACAGTGCAGACCGAATCCCACAGCAGAACAGGCTATTTATTATTCAGCTATAAATATTCAATCTTTTGTTGAAGAGCTCTCTTACTCTAACATCATGAGACAAATGTAACCCAAATGTAATAGATCCAAAACTAATTCTTGCTCAGGGCATCTCAGGCGAAGAGGGAAAAGACAGACGGAGCGGCTCTGCACCTGAGATCTGACCACTCATCAGATCCAGTGCAACACTTGATATCACGTTAATTATGGTCATTAAAAAACATAAGCTATTTAAAAGTCAAGGTCTTAAAGCCAGGACCCTCTGTTTCAGGCCTTCCTCTGCTGATTTTCATAGTTTCTTTCTACTCTGTGGTGAAGTGGTTCAAAGTGATGCAGATTAAACCTGTTATCTCTCCTCTGATATATAAAGCGACAGAGCTGACAGGTTGGGTTAACGGTATTTCGGCTGTGTTTCATGGACTGATCATTCAGGTCAAAGGGTAAAGCTGCTGTAGAGAGACAAGGTTTCTGGGTCAGTGGCCTCCAACTCCCTCAGGGTGTTTCTCATGCCAGCTAATTCAGATTTCAATCTCTCAGTCTAGTCTTTATAATGCCTTTAATATGAATAGAATTATCTCAAAATTGTTTTTGTAATCATTGTGGAATCTGCCTTAAGAAATAATCCTTAAAACTCATTAAAAATGTAATATACAAGAAAATAAGCTTGGTAAAATGTCTGTGGCTGCAGATCTTTTTTGCTTGGCAAAGCCTAACTGCCATTTAAAATAGTGCCAAACTTCAGAAAAAAAGTTATTTAATTTTGCAATTAAAGACTGTTTACACAAAACTGCTTCAATACTTAGTGTTTTTATGTACTGAAATCCTTATTTCCAAGAATATTAGACTTTCACTCTTCATTTTTTTTCTCAGGATGGTTATATCATCTTGAATTCTTTCAAAGAATAACCACAATATACATTTGGAAACTGACTATTAATTGTCTCTAATTTAAAAAAGTTGCTTGTGATGAATCTTAGCTGTATATACTGCAACGGATGTGAATTATTTACAAGTTTATGACCAATTATATGATTCAGAAAGACTGAGAGAGTGAGAGATGTTCTGTCTGTTTGACTGACAGATCAAACGCTGGCTCTATGCACACGACCTGGTTCTGTCATCCCAACACTTATATAGCACTTCTGTCTGATCTGGGCTTTGGTACTACACACCTAAATAATGCTCGAGTTTGAGTTACCCTGGAAATAAAATCTATATTAGGATGTAATCACATCACAGGCCTGAATTTCAGTTTGCAAGAACTTCTATGCCATATAAAGACAAAAGTGAATCCTAACACAGAACTATCATAATGAAATGCATGTGAATGTGTGTTCTTTAAAGAAGTCTCTTATGCTAATCAAGGCTGCATTTATTTGATGAAAAGTACAGTAAAAATTGCAATATTGTGAAATATTATTACAATTTAAAATAACAGTTTTTCATTTTAATATACTTTAAAATATAATGTATTCCTGTGATGCAAAGCTACATTTTCAGCATCATTGCTCCAGTCTTCAGTGTCACATGATCCTTCAGAAATCAGTTGAATATGTTGATTTATTATCAATTTTGGAAACAGTTGAGCGGTGTTATTTTTCTTTTTTTTTTTTAGAACATATGATATTTTTTCAGGCCTCTTTGATGAATAAAATGTTAAAAACAACATTTATTCAAAATAGAAGTCTTTTGTAACAATATAAACTACTGTTCAAAAGTTTGGGGTCAACATTTGTTTGTTTTTTTTGAAAGCAGATAAGTTAAATTGATAAAGTGATAGTAAAGACTTGCATTGTTTAAAAAAAAATAATAAAGTTCAGCTAATTGCATTTAATTTAAATTTACACACACACATATATACACATATATATATATACACATATATATATATATATATTTTTTTTTTTTTTCTCATGTGTATATTTTCAAATGTCCAAAAATATTACCATCAGTTCACACTTTAGTATATAATGTAAATTATTTCCATAATAAATACTCCTTTAGAAGTAAAGTATACTACTACTTTACAAGTGACAGCACCAGCTGGAGCATCAGTCCAAAAACTCCACTTCCAATTTTTATCTGCTCTCAAGTAGCGTTATCTACCTTAGTTTCAGCTGGCCAAAGCAGAGAGAGAGAAAAAATAAATAAATAAAAATAAGAATAACTGCAGTAATACACACCCAGAAACTTTGAATACATGTTTGAAAGACGGACACACATCACAAAAACCTAATGCTTTGACCCACCACATGAACATGATGTCTGAAAGGGTAATTAGTCTATGTGCCAGTCACCCTGCTGTGACAGAAATGAGTCCAACACACACACACACTCCGTAAACAGCACTTCTGATGTCTCTCTCTCTCTCCTTCAGTCGCTGGAAGCAGAATTCACAGCCGTATCACATCTGAATCAGAGCACTCTTAACAACACTTAACAAAAGTGCTCTCGCTGCAACACACTTACAGCACTTCACACCCACCATGATCTGAGATTAAAAACCAGGCAAAAATATTCCACCTGTCAAGGCTGCCGAGCGGCTAAACAAACGGCTCCCAGATGTTTGCAACTGGCCACATCTAATCAAAAATCCACTTATATTTGTGTGTACATGAAAAGTGATTAAACAGCCGCAGGGAGCGAAGGGAGACACTTTGAAGTGAAACTTTTCTTAATGATGTTCTCAGACGTGAACTCAGCAACAGTCTGGATGGGCGGAAAACAAGCTGAATTTGTGATAACGCTGCAGAGTTTGGACGTGACTGTTTTTTAAAAGTGTGTTTGGGTGAAGGAAAATGAGCAGGAATTCACCCAGGAATTTCTTTATATTTCAAACATTTAAAAATGTTGCATTTTGAAGCCCTATCTCATGCCAATACCTAGAGAATAATTTATAATTTATTATTATTAGCATTAGTAGAAGTAGCAGTAATTAGTAATAGTATTAGTGATTAAAATTCTTAAATGTAAATTCAAAGAAATAGTTTGGGGGGGTGACTTAGTTTTGGAAAGTTTTCTTTTGAAATGATGCCACACCTGTTCTGCTTTGTGGCCTCAATGCAATATTAAACTTTGCAACAACAACAAAAAAGGGATATCTAGTAGATTTTCAGTGTGGATTGAATTTCGGGTGAAAAGTTCCTTGAATTTACAGCCATCTATTGTCGCTCCCTGGGGCAGAGAGCATGATGGGAAAGGCAGCGATGAATTCCCATACCATCCTGACAAGATATTCTTCTCTGTCTGAAGCAACTGCCTTATCTTGACTTTAGTGTTTTACCGAAGAGAGAAGCAACTGAAATATGAGAGGAAGAGATGTCAGATGAGAAAAAAGAGGCAAAGATGGAAGAGGAATGAACTCATCCACCCACTTATGCTGAAAAAAAATAAACGAAAAAAGTACAGAAAAGTGAAAACTGAGACACATAGTTATGACAGCAGTACTGTTTTTCTTCTTTGAAAAATGGTGAGTGAAATAAGATGTTGACTGTCAACCTCAGGTCAAAGTAAATATAATAGGTCAAACTAAAATATTATATTCATTTGATTTAATTTTGCAATCCCATTACTAAACTTTGGAACATTCATTTGTTAATTTTTACATTTAAATTAAATAGAAAAAATATATAATATAATATAATAATCATGCCAAACTAGTCCTCATAAACAACTGCATTTGTGCACAGATATTTAAAGAAAAGTAATCATGGCAGACCAAAGTGGTAAAAAAAGCTAAATCAGTCATTGAGAGCTAAAAGTGTAATCCCTGAAAGAAGGATGATGAAGAATGAAAAACAGAAGAAGGGGTCGCATCTGAAGGGCGATGTTTATGAGTTCTCCGGCTGCACAGGTAGCTCCCTCATGAGTTACACTAATGAGGAAAGCAGATGGTACTCTCACATAGTTGTCACAGAGGGAGGGATTTACATGAAGCTTTGCTAATGACTCTTCAGTTATTCACTTGTCATCTCGGGTGTGTGTCCTGCTCTACTCTCTGACTGTCCTCCTGTGACTCCTGTGGTGAAATTCAGAAATGTTTATGAAGCACTCGCTTGCTCTAACGTTTGTCCTCTCAATCCTGCGCAACAAAACAATTTGTCCCAAGTGACAAACCTTGCTCTCCCAATGCTGCCCACTAACACAAGCCATATTTCTCCCAAATATATTTATTTATTTAGTTAGCTAGATAGTTAGTGTAAATATTAGTCCTGTCAAAATCGCGATTAATCGCAAAGTTTTTTTTACATAATGTGTTTGTGCAGTGTTTATTAATAAGGTATATATAAATACACACACATACAGTATATATTTTGAAAATATTTACATGTATTTACATGTCTATATTTATATTCATATCATTTATATTATACATAAATATATGAATATATGAAAATATTTTTTTTCTGAAATGTATACACGCATGTGTGTGTATTTATATATACATAATAAATATACACAGTACACATACATATATTATGTAAACAAAACTTTTATTTTGGATGCGATTAATCGCGATTAATCGTTTGACGGCATTAGTAAATATATGTTTTTTGTTGTTGTTTTTTTTCAAAGGATTATAAAATTATTTAGTCAAGAAGGGGCCATCAATTCATAATACTAATTATAATATCAATTATAATAATTATATACTGAATAACTAAAAATGATTTAGAGCTCACATTTAAGATGCAAGATTCCATTACCGTATTTTTTCTTCAATAAAGAAATTTTTCTTCTGTAATGATAATGCAAAAAAGGGGCTTTATTTATTTTTTTATTAATTTAATTTCTTCAAGCTAAATCTTTTTTCTCACTTATTTATTTATTTATTCATTCATTTATTCAAACCTCTGAGAGATTCACATGGCCCTTTAGCCATCTTCTCATTTGTCTGTGCATTTTAGTACTTCATTTTCAAACTGTGGTGAAAAGACCACAAGCTGAGTACTTTGGGCACTGGAGATAAAGATCTGTATCCCTCTCACTAATCTCTGCATTCCCATTGAAGAAGCCTGTAAGAACTTGACTGGAGTGTGTGTGTGTGTTTAAGCTCCCACTTCCTGCAGGCCACTTTGTTCAACGCTCACCATGAAGTTATCAGTTCATTGTTTGAGCATGAGTAGATACTCATCACTCTGAACAAGCTTCCAGCACTCCTAACCTACACTGAACCAGTTTTTACAAACCTTTTACAAAACCTTTGTAAAAATATAACGCTTTTGTAAGTCTTTACTGTCACTTTCGATCAATTTAATGCATCCTTGCTGAATAAAAGTATTAATTTCTTAAAATTTATGACCCCCAACCTTTTAAATGGTGTTATGTTAGGTTATGTTATATGTTATGTGTTATGTTATATGTTTTGTTGTGGGGCTGTCAAATCAATTAATAGCGATTAATCGCATCCAAAATAAATGTTTGTGTTTACATGATGTGTGTGTACTGTGTATACTAATATGTATATATAAATACACACACATCTATATATTTAAGAAATATATATGTAATATATATTTATATTAATATAACATTAATCATATATAAATATGAATATACATATGTGAATATTTCTTAAATATATTCATAAATATGTATGTGTGTGTTTATATATACATACATACATACACATACATATATATATATATATATATATATATATATATATATATATATATATATATATATATATATATATATATATATATATATATATATATATATATATATACACACACACACACACAGTAAACACACACACACACACACATTTCGTAAACACAAACTTTTATTTTGGATGCGATTAATCGCGATTATTCGATTTGGCCCTAATATTATAATATATATTGCACTGGTGTTTGCAGATGCCACTTGATTTATTATTTTGGTTTTTGTATCTAATTCAGACATTCTACATTCTACAAATACTTTTGGAGGCCATTGTCCACAGCACATTTAAGTCAATAAAACAAATCCCTTTTCAGAAAACGAGCTCACAGTCTTTCTGCTTGCTGCCTGCTGATTATAATCCACTGAGTTTACCCAACTAACACTGGAGCAGCGCCAGACCTCAAATCAAGGGGCCACTTCAGCACAACAGCAGGGCTTCAGGATTCAGGCAGGGGCGTTTTACACATGTACGGTGTGTGCAGGCTACACTTTAGTCTGCTGTGGCTTTAAAGGACTGGTTAAGTGTAGAGAGACAGCCACTGATTTCCTACAGTAATGAAAAAGCACCATTAGGATGGAAGAGTGTCTGGAAAAAATGTGCGTTATGGGACGCTTTTAGTTATGCTATGTAGCAGACATACACATATAGTAAGTCTAAATATAGTGTGTAGAGATCACAAACTAGAGTAAAAACAGGATTTTTGGACTATTGAAGGTTTTCTGCATGACATGGCATATAATTTGTTTGTGTGTGTGTGTGTGTATATGTGTTTGGAGTGACTTACAGAGATAAGGATTTGGAAGCCACTGTGCAGGACTTCAATGTACTGGTACTCCAGCAGGCAGCCCATGATGGATATATAGGACTGTGCATCTGCACTGCGGTTTCCGCTGGTGGGGATCTCTCTTCGGACACAGCCCGGCCCGTGCTCGCTCCACCAGGAGTGATGTGCCGAGATGTTAAAGGTCAAGAGGTCGCTGTCCTAAAACGACAGACAGGAGGAGCAGTCATCAGCCTCAGCCACATGTTAATACAAAAGATGAGGGAGTGAGTGACAGAGAGGCTGCGCGCTGTAAAGCATGCATGCATAATTTATCACGGAGCTGACAAAGAATCTGGTCCAACATGAGAGAGGGAGGAAGGACGTGTATACATACAAAAGATGGAGGAAGCACACTATCGCTTTCAATATGCATTCATTGTTTATAAGTTGTGGTCATATTTATGACCGATTTTACACATGAAAACTGATCAAATTTGGTAAAATTGTTGCGTGTTATGCGTTAGTTATTCAAACAAGCCATTGTTTTGTGTCGTTACATATTGTATACACACACTATCTCCATTATATTGTTAAATCTCTCACATTATAATCTCTCACATTGTCTACTAGCAGTTAGGGCCGGGCAACTTAAGTTTCATTAAAACCATGTCAATAGGTCACATTTATATGCATTTATTATTATTATAGGATTTTTTTTACTGGTCTATGTAAATAAAATAAATTATATCAAATAAATTATATAACTAATTTAAAAAACAATATATTATTGAATTAAAGCATAAGCTCTTATGCTATCATAAGTGTTGACAATATTTCTAGCTATATGGCCCAGCCCTATTATCATTTTGTGCCACTGCTTGTTCAGCAGTACTATCTTACAACATTTCTTTCCATTTAAAATAAAATTTTCTGACTCCCTATTCACATATTACTGTAAATAAAGGGAATAATTATGTTTGTGTCTGTTCTCACAGTCCTTAACCTGAACACTGCATGTGTGAAAATGCAGTGAAATACAAGTGTCACCTCAGAGTTATGCGTCTGTGTTGCAAATGTTCCTCATACGCTCACGGATACGTGTACATCAGATGTAATGGATTCTGTCAATCCACACAGTTCTCAGGCTGTATGAGATGAATGACACTTCTCAAAATGAAAACGTATGGACTTTCCTATGCTTATTAGAGAGGAACTCGTCCTTGACCTCTTTCTGGCTAATGGAGACACAGATGCGTTTGGCCACCTCATCATCAGCAGGCATTATCATTATACGCGTCACTATATGTCACTGAGAAGAGTGTGTGTTTGCGTGTTCAGAGAGGAGGTCGATACCAACCGTACTGTCCCGTATTTAATCACAGCCACAGTGTGAGACTGACAGCCACAGCCTGCGGCCATGCATGAGAGGATAACCCCACCAAAACACCTCAATCAAGCAGACAGAGAGAGAGAGAGTGTTTCATAAAGTGCCCAAGCACTTAATACACCTTTCCTCTTCAGTGAAACTACATGTCTCATGTTCAGAGAGTTAATATGGTTCTCCATTATCTGAATGTGAGAGATTAATTCCACATTCATGTTGTGTCAGAATTATTGTAAATATGAGATGACAACTCTGAGCGGTTTGAGTCTTCTGAATTATTAGTTTCCATGGCAGCGCTTACAGCCAACAGATTCATGTGCAATTTTGTTGATGACAGCAAAATACTTTAAGACAAGAAGATTAAAGATCAAAGAATGAGCACAGTACACTTCTAAAATTATTATTATTATTATTATTAGTAATAGTCACTTTCCCCCCTGGATCATTAGTAATTAAAATCCATAAACACTGAAATGTATTTACGCTGACAGGCGTGGAGGTTCATTTTATAATTTGACTGCTAAAAACTATTTGATTCATATGTTTCCAAAAGAGATGATATCCAAGTAGGTGAGTTGCTTATTTAATTTATCCATTTGCACCGGTTTGACTCACGCATACTGATTTACACGTGTTTGAATATCCTAGGTGGACACTATCATATTGACAGTGTGATCCGTTAAACAGCAACATGGATGTATTGCTTCATTTCACATATTTTGCCTGAATTTCATGGATACCAGCACACTGCAGCATTAAGAATTGACAGACATGATAAATAATGCAAGCCAGACAGACAAGATAAACACTGGAAGACAGAAAGACATGATAAACACTGGGAGACAGACAGACAGACAGACATGATAAACACTGAAATAGACACAATAAACACTGTAAAACAGACAGACATGATAAACACTGGGAGACAGACAGACAGACATGATAAACACTGTGAAACAGACAAACATGATAAACACTGGGAGACAGACAGACAGACAGACAGACAGACATGATAAACACTGCGAAACAGACAGACATGATAAGCACTGGGAGAGAGACAGACAGACATGATAAACACTGGGAGACAGACAGACATGATAAACACTGGGAGAGAGACAGACAGACATGATAAACACTGGGAGACAGACAGACATGATAAACACTGGGAGACAGACAGACATGATAAACACTGAAATAGACACAATAAACACTGTAAAACAGACAGACATGATAAACACTGGGAGACAGACAGACAGACAGACAGACAGACATGATAAACACTGGGAGACAGACAGACATGATAAACACTGGGAGACAGACAGACAGACATGATAAACACTGGGAGACAGACAGACAGACATGATAAACACTGCGAAACAGACAGACATGATAAGCACTGGGAGAGAGACAGACAGACATGATAAACACTGCGAAACAGACAGACATGATAAACACTGGGAGACAGACAGACATGATAAACACTGAAATAGACACAATAAACACTGTAAAACAGACAGACATGATAAACACTGGGAGACAGACAGACAGACAGACAGACATGATAAACACTGGGAGACAGACAGACATGATAAACACTGGGAGACAGACAGACAGACATGATAAACACTGCGAAACAGACAGACATGATAAGCACTGGGAGAGAGACAGACAGACATGATAAACACTGCGAAACAGACAGACATGATAAACACTGGGAGACAGACAGACAGACATGATAAACACTGGGAGACAGACAGACAGACAGACATGATAAACACTGGGAGACAGACAGACATGATAAACACTGGGAGACAGACAGACAGACATGATAAACACTGCGAAACAGACAGACATGATAAGCACTGGGAGAGAGACAGACAGACATGATAAACACTGCGAAACAGACAGACATGATAAGCACTGGGAGAGAGACAGACAGACATGATAAACACTGCGAAACAGACAGACATGATAAACACTGGGAGACAGACAGACATGATAAACACTGAAATAGACACAATAAACACTGTAAAACAGACAGACATGATAAACACTGGGAGACAGACAGACAGACAGACATGATAAACACTGGGAGACAGACAGACATGATAAACACTGAAATAGACACAATAAACACTGTAAAACAGACAGACATGATAAACACTGGGAGACAGACAGACAGACAGACATGATAAACACTGGGAGACAGACAGACATGATAAACACTGGGAGACAGACAGACAGACATGATAAACACTGTGAAACAGACAAACATGATAAACACTGTAAAACAGACAGACATGATAAACACTGGGAGACAGACAGACAGACATGATAAACACTGGGAGACAGACAGACATGATAAACACTGGGAGACAGACAGACATGATAAACACTGAAATAGACACAATAAACACTGTAAAACAGACAGACATGATAAACACTGGGAGACAGACAGACAGACAGACATGATAAACACTGGGAGACAGACAGACATGATAAACACTGAAATAGACACAATAAACACTGTAAAACAGACAGACATGATAAACACTGGGAGACAGACAGACAGACAGACATGATAAACACTGGGAGACAGACAGACATGATAAACACTGGGAGACAGACAGACAGACATGATAAACACTGTGAAACAGACAAACATGATAAACACTGTAAGACAGACAAACATGATAAACACAACATGAGACAGACAGACATAAACACTAGAGACAGACAAACACTGCGAGACAGACAGATAAAATAAAGAGAAACAGAAACACTACGAGACAAGACATGATAAACATTGTGAGACAGACAGATAAACAAACAAACAGATAAGATAAACACTGTAAGGCAGACAGACATAATAAATACTACAAGACAGACAGACAATGAGAGACACACAGACATGATAAACAAGACATTGACAGAGACCATTTATCACTATCATAATGAGAACCACATGATAGAAACTGCAATACAGACAGACACACATGATTAACACGGACAGACAGATAGATAGACATGATAAACACACTGAGACAGACAGAAAAACATGATAAAGCACTGTGAGAGCGAGAGAGACAGACATTATAAACACACTGACGGACAGATAGACAGAGATTATAAGCACACTGCAAGACAGACAGACACACATGGCAAACACATTGATGGACAAACAGACAGATTTGATAAACACTGTGAGACAGAGAGACAGAGAGACAGACAGACAGAGAGACAGATACATATCTAATGTCAGACTGTTTCATTCAGACTCATTCTTCTCATCACAGTCTAATCATAATCAGTCTTACAGTAGGGGGTCCTCAGTGCAGCATAATATTATCATATGGTGTGTCATTTGCTGTATAACAGCAGAGACAGCAGTGAGCCAGTCATATTTTAAGGTGTTTCATTGAGAATAGTTGTGGGCCGTGTTAATGCAGGGGTTGCATGAAAAAGGCTGAATAATGGGGAGCAGGTGGCAGAGGGTCGGACCCAGGCATTAACCCAACAGATGGACACACATCGCTCCCTCACTGCTACATATGGACAGCAGGAGGACAAGCGGCTAATAGAGAAAACACTCACACATATAAACACACAGAGACAGAAAAGAAAGAATCAATGCACAAAATCTCTGCTTCTGGACAGCAGATCTGTCTGAGTGAGCTCATGAATATTCATGTATTGACTTTATAGAGGTGAGGGGGGTTTTGGGGGAAGGGTGTCCCACCTGTGACAGCACAATAAAGAAAAGGGAGGGATTGACGGAGCGTGACTGTGTGAGACAGAGGAAGAAGAGGATGAAAGACACAAAAAAACACCCACAAAAATCAAGGTAGGATAAAATGTGACTGAGCACATAAACATACAATAAATGAATAAATAAGAGCAGAAAATGCTTCCCATATCTTTTGTTGTTAACATCCAAGGTCATGAGTCCAATTACACAACTCTCTTTTGAGCAAAGAACAAAACTAAAAAGATTCAAATAAATACATGAATCAATACAGCTGATACAAATATAAGCGTGGATTGTGCTGAACGAATTATGTGTTGTGGGATAAATTACTGGCTGCTAAGACATTGAAGCCATTGAAATTCAAGAGACACTAAGAAACCAAGCACTCAAACTATAAGAAAAAACCTGTTGAGATTTTTCAAAGTAAGATATATAAGAAACAAATAAATTAACTACTGTTTTTTACTGTTGATTTGGTAAAGAGTTTTTTATGTTTTTGAAAGAAGTCTTTTCGGTTCATCAAGGTTGCAGTTATTTGATCATAATTACAGTGAAAACAGCAATATTGTAAAATATTACTGCAATTCAAAACAACTCTTTTCTATATGAATATATATATGTAATCTGTAATGCAAAGCTGAATTTTCAGCATCATTACTCCAGTCTTTAATGCCGCATGATCCTTCAGAAAACATTTTAACATTTCTTTTAGTCAATTCAATTTAAAATAAATTAAAATAAGAGCATTTATCTGAAACAGAAATCTTCTGTAACATTGCAAATGTCTTTATGATCACTTTTGATCAATTTAACGCTTCCTTGCTGAATTAAGAATTTTGATACTGTTGCTTCTCCACTGGATTTTGAAGCAAAAGTGGTAAAGAAACATCCTCTAAGCAAGTATGCAGAACATTCTTACACACTCCAATAGTGACTGTCATTTTACTGAGGAGGATGTAATTAACCTCTATTGTTGGACCTGGAACAACATTCCTGTCAAACAAAACATCATCCTAACCCTATTCCCAACCACAGCTATTAGCATTTCTTAAAATTAGAGGGACATTAAATTATGTTCAGACCCCAAACTTAGTCCTAACTTAACTCCTGAAATCTGATTGATTATTTCCACGAAAAAAAATAAAATAAAAGAGTACTGTATGTTGATCCAGAAACATGTTCTGCTTGATAAAAAATCATGGTCATCCAAACCCATTATTTCCTAAGTATGAATTCTGTATGAGTTTGGATGTTTTTTGGACAAATATTTCCTTTGTCCTGGGATAAAATGAGTCATTTGTCCCATGCAGCTGCGACAATTGTGTAAAAGGTTAATTTTGAAAGAACAGCAGCTCATTACACATGTACCAGATTTACTCCTCATGCATTTGCATGCAAACTTTAAGATGTATTTGTGCAATTTCACTCCACCTTCTGAAAGCGGATAAGAGCTTTTCATTGTGGGAACAAGAAATCTGAGTCCAGGAAACTGGCCAAGCTGGAGTCATAAACAAGCACACACAGAGAGAGGAAAATGTGTAAATTATACAGCGAGCTTGTTTCTCACTGTGCTAACACACTAGGGGCTGAGTGTTTGAGTCCATGACCTGTCAGGACATGTAGACAGAAGTGTATCATGGGATGAGTTGGGGATAACACAACTGCCGCTATAACCTTTCCAAAAGGCTTTCATCTGAACTCATTTCCTTTACAAAGAAGCCCTGTTGTTTTATGTGCCAGTTTCTGGTGTGTTCAATGCAAACCTAAGTGTAAGACACAAAGCTCTGGCACTTCTAAATAAGGTTTTAGGCAGTCTGTTAAAACATAATAAATGGCCCCATTTAGCTATGAAACAGGGTCATTAAAATGCCTCAGACTGTTAAACACTGACAGCTCACCCCATGTAACTTTAGCTGGGAATCTCTCTTACCTTTGATAGACCTCCAACATCCAGGTAGAAGCAGATAATAAAGACATTCCAGGCCACCCACAGCGCTGTCCACACAGTATACTGCCAAAAAGATGGACAATTCATTACTCCAACAATTCATTCCAACATTTAAACATAGGCTACACTGGTATGGTCAGCATTTACTGTTGCTCGATGTATCTTCACAGCCAAAATCCACCCATTTCAACAGGAATCTGCACATTTGGCAATTTTGTGCGAGGATGAAAACGCCCCAATTTCGCTCATGTTCAAGTTGATCACATTAATTTGCAGCGCTGACCAACCTGAAAGCTGACTTGTTTGAAAGTGACATCTGTGTGAGCTGTACTTTTTACATCTTTACACTACTGACAATTGAAAACGTATTATGTTTGCCCGCTAAATTTCTATGAAATATTGCTAATGTGGCCACAGTATAAGAAACTTAAAAATATGACACAAATGCACTTTGTTAGTGTGAAATAAAAAACTACATAGATTTTTCTCAGGTATTTTACCTGTATTTTGAATTTGTTGTGTTTTAGGGTTGAAGGAAATGCCTATAAAATTGACAGAAAAAGTAATTTTCTGCCAGGACATTATCCAGTTCTCTATGCATTTTTTTCTTATACTGTATGTTACAATGCATAACAATATGTAAAAATATACCTTCTGTTATTATTTACTCACCATCATGTCATTGCAAACCTTTATGACTTTCTTTGTTTCTGCTTGTGTTCATACAATGAAAGAGCTCTAAAACAACTTTTGGACCCCTTTGACTTTCATAGTACAGACAAAACATGTTCATCTCTTTTTTGTGCTCCACAGAGGAGTAATTGACCAAATATTTTCAGTAAAAACATCCAGTACCATAGTATATATTAAATTACCATGGTATTACCACTTGATACTATCTTTGTACCACTGTACTACCACATTGGACAACTTTTATTCAAGGGACAGCAGGCAACTACCCATCTACAACAAGTTAAAACTCAACCCCTTCCAGTAGCAGTAACATTAGAGCTGTTGTATATGGGAAACAGAAGTCGAGTAGATGCTTGAAAACATCCGCAGTGACCATTTTTGGATTTAGGGCTCAGTCTTGAGAAAAGCACCTTTTTTTACACAGCATCTTATCTTTCATCTCCAGATTTGCATTTTTCTTTGTTCTGATTGTATCTTCTTTTTATAGCAGAACATCTCATTTGAACATCAAGCCTTTTGTCTTCCTAGTCGTTTGTACTGTTGTTTACCACTCACAAACACAATCAATTAGGATTTTACAAGCCTATAAATCCCATTGAAATGCTAATATGAAGTAGCGCTCCAACCTGAGTCTGCTGGTATATAAACTCCCAGAAAGGGAAAAAGAAATGAGCGTTCATTTTTGTCAACAGAACAAAGCAGATAATGCTCACGGGGAGTTTAAAGAGAATACAGAAGTTTATGCTGCACAATAGTAAAAATGAATCTCAGGTTTCCTGGCAGTCCCTAACGGAAGACCAGCTTGAGACGACTTTATAGAGCAATTTTCTCCAAACTGCAAAAGAGTGTTTTCCACTGGGATTTCCTCCACAGATATACAAAGATCAGAAGACTACTTTGTCTGAAGATTTTTCTATTTTGGATAGGTTGACTGAGTTTCTCACAAAGTTGAAAATGAAGCAAAGTTGCTAAAGTTTACAAGATGCAAACTCCATCCACAGAAATTAAGATCCACTCACAAAGATGAACTGAACACTTTACAGATCAAATAATTAACTTTTAAACTATATAATTTATGCAAGTGCTTTAATAACAATATGGGCTTCATATTAAACTCTAAGATTCAGTTAATCCATTGACTTCCATTGTAAGAACATTATTGTAAATGGCACCTTTTTTCTCAAATTTAAGGGACAGGTCAAGTCGTGTTTTATTCAGGGTACTCCTTTAAAATTAAAACTGGCTGTTTGTTTGACAGGACACTGTATCCATTTATGACTCAGAAAAATACAATCAGGTCAGCAAGACTAAGGCTTTAATACATTTATGTCTTGAAGGGAAATGATGCACCTCAGACAGCATGATTCACATGCCAGATCACCATAAAATTTTAAGCTGTTGCGAAGCAGAATGACTCTTTATAACACATGACAGAGACACAAGCCTGAGCAATACTCCTCAGCATTCCCAGGAGTCTCAGCACCGCAAGCCTTGTTTCCAGGCTCATCTATCTGTCTTCAACTCTTTCTCACGCCTTTGTCTATTCTTGGCTTCTCGACGTTTTGTCACGTTGATTAACTACGTTGATATTTCCTCTCACCGTGTGAGAATTTTGTGTTTGAATTTAATTATCAGCGCATTTTAGTGTAATCAAATGTGTAAATCTAAAGTGTAACGAGCAACTCAGTGTTGTTAAAGAGTTTCATTGATAAAGTTCAGTGCTAAATAATTGACAATTAACATGTTACTGTGTACTCCCATTCAATGGCTTCAGTGTTTTATACATATTAGTGGTAAAATTATTAAAAGTTTTGTGAAGACTAATGTCTTAAAGACTTCATTATGTGGCTTGTAACCCATGTGTGTTATATTTTGAGGCTATGCTTGTAGATAAAATGTCTACATTGAATGCAAATGCAAGTGACATTATAAAAGTTTACTAAATACATATTTAGCCGATATTCCCAATTTAATATTTACAGTTTCTATATTTCTGGCAATAAGACCAAAATATCAATAACTCATCTTCTCAGTTTTATATCTTATTATCTTTATATCAGTTTCAATTTTGTAATATCAGCAAAACGCAAAATGCATAGGAAATATTGCAAATAATAATTAGAATGGAATACTAAGTTTTTAGAGTATAATGAGCAATATGCAATGTATATTTTAATAGTAAGTGGAAAAACTGTGCATTGATTGCAACAGTGTTCTGCATTGATATCGCAAGACTTTGTTTCTCACAGCGTCTAGTTACCATCTTTGAATAAATAAATAAAAAGAACCATATTTAATTCCATTTTGTTTAAAAATGATGTGACTTCTGATAGTCTGATTAAATAATGAATCAAAATAGATATTTTACTGTGGCCGATGTTACTTCTAGCTCATTTACATTCTTCTACACAATGTACACATTTTGGCAAATTTAGTAGGCCATCTCGTTTTTCGAAGCATGCAGAAAATTTGCGAACTGTGCACAGTATGCTACATTCAGACATGAATTATAAATTCTAATATAGCAATAATAAGAATAGTCTGTTATGCTATTTCAAGCATAGCCATGATGTAAGAAAAAATAAATATTAAAATTCCAAAACTAGCTTGCTTCCCGTCTCATCAACTGAACTAAAGGCTTGATAATCCTGTTGAAGTTGAAGTGAAGCTGCATCATGGACTGACCCAGTGAGGAACTGAAGGGAGCTGGACATAATCATTTAATTCATGGTAATTAGTTGCAGATTTAGGGGATTAAAATGCCATACAACGTGTCAAAGTATAAGGCTAGGCCAGTGTCTGCAGGGCCGCATGCCAGAGTCCATTTTCAGCAAAGGGCTGTGTTCAATTCTGCTTCAGAGGCCTGCTGTCTTTGATCAACAGTAAGCAGATTTGCATGTGCCGCAAACACTATTTGCATATAAGCATTTCTAAAACAGTCTGACATAAAGAAACAGATCCAAACTGACGCCGTTATTAAACAGATTTTTAGCTAGCATTGTTGGAGAAACCTATCAAAACCTGTCAAGAACATGTCCGGGTCATATTTCAGAATGAACAAAATGAAAAATAACATTTAGATGAAAATTAAATCTTCTAGGGCACTTTTTTTTTTGAATTTTGCAATTATTTTGTGACGCTTCCTATTATCTTAACGCAAAAAACGCCAACTCTATATTTTTATTTTTGTAATTTATGTTTTATTTCATTTACATTACAAGATTTATTATAATGTATGGAAGGCCATTTCTGCCAGAGAATAACAAAAAAGATAATTGCAACTTTTTCATCTCACAATTGTGACTTTATTTTCAAATGTCTTTTTTTCCCCGCCACAGAATAAAATAATAAAAGGTAATTGTGATATTTTAATTTCACAATTCTGTATTTTCCTCTCGATTGCGAGTTTATATCTCACAGTTATGAGTTATATACTCACAATTCTGAGGAAACACATCTGAGATCTGTTCAGAGATATAACCTGGTAAGAAAAAATCTGAAATGTGAGGGGGAAAAAATAACTTTTTTATTCCATGCCAGAAACAAGCTTCCATATTCATGAGATTAGACTCTAACGAGAATGACAATTTAGAATAATCAAAATTGAAGACAAATTCAAAAGTGAAATATCCAAACTTACTTTCTTCCATTTTAATGGTGATTAAACTGTGACCCTGAACAGTTTTTGAGAGATTTACAAGGTCATCATAGTAAAGATGAATTTAAAGCAGCACTTACCACCACAATGTAGCGAGGTCTATATTGAATGGTGCCAAACAAGCCCAGAATGACAACCAGGATGTGGAAGAAGTTTGCAAGGATAGGAGCCCACTGGTAGCCCAAGAAATCAAACACCTGCCTCTCTAATGCCACCATCTGAGCGAGAGAAAGAGATGAGAGGACATATATTTAGATGAATGATTCAAATGAGGAACAATATGGAATAAAAGCATGTTATGACAACTAATTTGCATGATCATTTTTCCTTTTATTCTTTGATTATTTCAGTTGGAGGACTATCAAAGGATTTTTGGCTAAATAGATTTTTGTGTATCAAACTCTTAAACTGCAAAACACTTTTTGCAAGAACCAGAACAACAGAACATCTCAGTAATGATTCTTTCAAATTCAGAGGATCTGTGAAATAATGATACTGTAGAAACATCTGGAGCTGTTCAAACGCATCAAACACCTTTCCAAACTTCAATTATTGCCACACATTTGGAGCCAGTGGAAAAAGAAGCCTGAAATGACTTATGTACAATTATATCTGTATCTTACAGGATTTTACTGTAACTACACTTACATCTAGTCGTGGTGCCAGAGTTTAAAAAAATTTAATAAAATAAATAAGCATGTTAATGCAAAGATAACAAATACACATTGTGTAATCACATCATAAAGTGGTTCAGAAAAAAAAAAAAAAAATCAGAAATACCACGTTTTATCATTATTGACTATTTCCTCTCTCCAAACGCACTTTACCTGGTTCTAAAGGATGTCCTCTGAATAAGAAAAAAACACTTGTTTTATCATCAAGCATCTTCAAGTGGCTCTTAAAACTCCTCACACATCAAACAACTTGTTTTTATCATTCTAGCATGCATTTACTCAAGAGTGTATCGACGTAGTTCACTAATGTGTGGAACAGAAGGGTGGCGATTCGCCGACAGGTCCCCGTGTCCCGCCGCCTCCTCCTGTGAGACTCGCTGTAAAGGGACGATTAATGAGAATTCAGTGAGTGTGTGGCGTGTGTTGTGAGCTGGCGGCCGGTGACTGCATGCTGTGAGATGATGAAAGACGAAAAGACATGTGTGATAGATGGTAATGAAATGGAAACGTTAATGTCGGTCTAATTAAACAACCCTGTTTCAAAATGTTATTGAATTCCACTTTTTCTGCACTCATGAATGCCAGTTAAATGTCAAATAGAACGACGGAGATCAAAATGTTGTCTAATTCATCATGTACACAGCTGAAAAAGTTTCATTTATGGAATCTTTCCATTCTACAAAAAGGTTCTTTATAGTGTAAAAAAATGTTCTTTAGATTATTCAAATGTTCTTCACACTAAGAAACAAACTGATCTTTTAAGAACTGTTTACTGAAAAATTATTAGGGGAACCCGAAAATGGTTCTTCAACGGCTTTTGCAGTGAAAAACTATTTTTGTATTGGCTTTTAAGAGTGTTGGAGAAATAGAGATGACTAGAGTAACGTAAGTGAGTTTGCCAACTACTTAAAAGCAATATTCTTGGGTTTAAGTGGATAGTTCACACATAGATGAAAATTCTGTCATCATTTACTAACCCTCATTTTAAGAACTACCAGGTATTTCAGTCTGCTCCTCAAACGAAACTACTGTTTGATATCACAAGGCATGGAATATACAGTGTACAATCTGTATGGACTATTTTAAGATCCTTTTTGAAACTTTTGGTCACTTTCTGCTTTTAATGTATGGAAAAAAGCAGCATGAACATTCTTCAAAATATTTTGTGTTCTACAAAAATAAAGATTCCTTATTGGCATCAATGCTTTCAACTAAAGGTGCTTTATAGTGGGAACAGGTTCTTTAGGTTAATACAACTAAGAAAGATGGATTCTTTTAAGAAATGTTTGCTGGGGAACCAAAAATGGTTCTTCTATGGCATCACTGCTAAAACCCCCTTTTGGAAACGTTATTTGTAAGAGTGTACAGAAGAAAGTCAGTCACACACATTTGGAAAGACATGAGAGTGAGCAAATAATAACAGAATGCTCATTTTTATGAATTACCACTGTAGGAAATCACTGCATTGAAACCTCAGATAAAGTGGCACAGAATTATCAAAACAGACATTGTGTCCTGAGACACGTCCAAAGTCAGCAATTTAATAAATAAACCTGAAAGCTTGGATTCTACACTTAGAAACAAGTCCCCTTCTATTTACATCCTGTCTGTCCTGCTGACATTTCAGAGCTAAATGCCAGGAAACACAGCATCAAGCCTGATAAAGACCAGCACACTATATGAGCATGAGTGCCAGGGGATTGTGGGACTGTGGGCACATCACAGACCTGGCAGACACAATTAAGCATCTGCCATCACGGCTTGATCAGAGACGAACATCTTGGACAATGTGTGGAGCAGACAGCAGGAGTGATCTCACACACACAAAGAGAGAGAGAGATAGAGAGAGATGTGGTGGGGGTGGGTTGTGACAAAAAAGAAAGGGAAACAGTGATGGATGAGGAGAGAATGAGTACAGATGAGAGTGGAAGAAAGGATACAATGAGGAAGATGAAGTGATGGGGAAACAGTTGGGTGGGACGTCATTGAAAACAAGTGACAAATGACAGCGAGAGGGAGAGAGAGAATAAAGGAGAAGAGTATAGTGAAACAGACAGATAAAAGTGAACTCTGTCCAATTTGAATCAGCAACTGGGAAAGAGATGACTTCCAAATAAATAATTCGGACCCATGTGATGCAGTATGTCAAGGGGGAAATATAGAAATAACACTTGCACTGAGATTGTCTCTTTTTGCATTTTAATAGTTAACTGCTGTTGCTAAATAATTTAAGTACAAATATGCCATTTATTTTCTCAATTAATATGGCCATAAAAGAATGCGGTCATAATATAGTATAACACATTATATTATATTATATTCAAAAAGAAAATTTAAGTGGCAATGAATAATTGCACAAAAAGCAACATAACATCTTTAAGGCCAAAAACAGTCTTCATTTTCTTTATGCCAAACACAATTCTTTTTAGTTCCATTTCTTTTTGGGGTGAAATATGGCATGTATTTGTTTAATTTATCTAATTTATCTTTAATTTAGCCAATATAGCCAGCATAACACAAAAAACATGTATTCACTGATTTACCTCACATGATTCATTAGAAAGATTTGTCTTGCTCCATTAAAAGCATAAGTTCAGTCCCACAGTAATGATATTTCAGCAGTCACCTCATATTTCCATCATTGCAACATTACCAAGTTGCTTCTGGGCCAGCTCCATGTTTTAGCACATACTTAATGTATTTGGGGAAAAAACTCTGAGAAGTCTAAGCCCTTTAAGTACACAAAGTTATAAAAAACCAAGCACCACACCGCTGAAGACCTTAGTGACTTCAGTCAAAAAGAAAAATTAAGATATGGAGCAAGTTGTTACATTTTGCAGAACAAGACCAGGAACTTGTATAAAAAAAGCAATTAAAAATTCTATCTTCCCAATTTTCATTTCATGTTGACTAGGTTCCACTATTGCAGATTTAGCACAGATTTTTAGTGCGCAGACTCTCACTCGCCAGAGAGAAACAATGAATACTGACCACTTTCCAAATGTAACATTCACAACCTAATGGCGTCCAAGTTTCCCACCAGAGAGAGAGAGAAATCAAATCAACTCTAACGACCCACAGGAGGATAACACAATCGGACGACTGATAGCTTTAGTAACCGTTTGAGAAGCCAAAATTGGGAAAGACTGTTATTGGTGAGTGCTGGAATTAGGCTAATCAGGACTTTGGCAGGTGGTGTGATTGTGCTTGTGGCGTTTTGGAACGGTTTCAGTGCTGGAGTGTGATTTCTGTCCAGGCTGTTGAGAAGTGTGTTGGGTTGGGTTTTGGGGTCGTCCCAGAGTATGAACAGATTAATGGAAGAAAATGTGGTCAGGTCAGCAGGGGCTGAGGATACAGATCTCAAACTAATTGAGATGTCAGACTGGAGAGCTTCAGGCAGGGGTTTAGCCTTCACTGCATGACAAAATCCAGAAATTAAAATCTTAATGCAACTGATAGTGAGTCAACAGGCTTAAAGGATAAGTAATTTTTTTTTCTAGCTTTGTATTGCTACAATGTTGGTAGATTATGTAAATAAACAATGTGTACTCTGTTTCCTGCACCCAGATCTACTGGTTTATTTGTCAGCAAAAAAGTCTGCTGGATGACACAAAACTATTTTTTTGACTGTTTTGTTAAAACGTCTGCATTTTTCATTCCACCCACAGACATTCAGATCAATGGAGGGCCAAAATCAGAAGTGCATAATTGGTGTTGAAGTTTTTGGCACAGCCCTTTTCTCGGTTTTCTCTAGTCATGTAGCACCAATTTCAGGAACAAAAACAAAACAAACAAAAAAATCTATTTCTACTGCATAGACAGCCAAGTTACAGTATTTGCCCAGTGGTGAATCACCCATAGGCTGTTCACACAAAGTCTGATGCTACTAAATAAAACATGGAGGTGCAAAATGTTTTCAAAATATTTTTTGTGCCAAAATGTTAATAAGCATAAAAATACATACAGTACATTGTGGACCTATCAGTACCAAGACTCGAACCTGTGACCTTTGGGTTACACGTTTGACTCTCTAACCATTAGGCCATAACTGCCCCAGAATAACACTTAATTTCATTTCAAAAACATGTATTTTCCTTATCCAAGTTAACAAGACAAGAGTTCCTACAACTTAATTCTTAACAATTAACACTGAAATTGGTGTTGTTTGACACAACCATTGAGGAATTTTAACCAAAGTATGTTACAGACATGTCATGAAGACCCTAAAGAATCATACACTCTTAAAAATAAAGGTGCTTGATAATGCCATAGAAGAACGGTTCCAAAAAGAATCTTTAAGATCTGAAGAACCTTTCTGTTTCACAAAAGGTTCTTTGTGGCGAAAGAAGGTTCTTCAGATTATAAAAAGGTAAAAAAAGAGATGGTTCTGACTGAATGGTTCTTTGTGGAACCAAAAATGGTTCTTCTAATCTATGCCATCGCTGTGAAGAACCTTTTAAGCACCTTTATTTTTAAGAGTTTACCAACTTGTGGAAAACGGGCATCTGATGTCCCCTTTACATTTTTCATCTAGAATTTGTATTGTATTTCAGATGCAAACAGCTAATGATGAAGGAGAATACACTCTCTCTCTCTCCTTGACTTGTGGGACTCATTAGCACGTGCAGGAATGGCTGAATGCTTTTAGAGGCTGAAAGATGAAACAGAGGTTCCTGGCAAAGTATTCCGATCTCCGTCATATCAGATTCACTCCCGCTCCTTAAACCAGCCATTTCCCCTAGATTAGCTTCAGCTAGCCCACAAATCAACTTGTTTAATGCACCTTTTTTGTCCCTGATCGATTACCACGAGGCCAGGATCCGCTGCGGTAATCAGCTGTTTAAATTGGAGCTAATCCAAAGAGTGTGTGTAATCCTTCGAATCATTTGGAGAAGATGTTACGGGTGTGTCAGCGGGGGGTGAAGTTGGGAATAAAGCCCAATAAGAGAAGGAAAGAAGTTTTCCATTTCTCTAAAGCCTAAGTAACAATCAAAAGAGCTTTTGTTCCCCGCTAATAAATTCACACAGCTACTTAGTAAACATTGGGGAGAAAAATCTTATTGTATAACCTTATTTTATTCAGCAAGGATTAATTAAATTGATCAAAAGTGACAGTAAAGATATTTATAAGGCTACAAAAGATTTATATTTCAAATAAATGCTATTTTTTTAACTTTCAATTCAAAGAATCCGGAAAAATGCATCACAGTTTCCACAAAATTATTAACTGTTTTCAGCACTGATAATAATAATAATGTTTCTTGAGCAGCAAATCAGCGTATTAGAATGATTTCTGAAGGATCATGTGACACTGAAGACTGGGGTAATTATGCTGAAAATTCAGCGCTGCGTCACAGAAATAAATGACATCAGTTGGTTTAAGTTGTAATAATATTTCACAGTATTTTTATCAAATAAATGCAGCCTTAGTTAGCATAATAGACTTACTAGACCAAATTTTTTCAATTTATTCTTAATCAAGTTGTGTCAAAACAACTTTTTTACAAACAACATACTGCTTTCATTTCATTTGACCCAGCCTAAATGGATATTGAACGTAATTCATTGAGAAAATAGCATGAGAAGTATAGCTGTATAATATTCCAAATCAAAGCTATTCATGCACACACACCACCCTCTGTGTTTCTGAATGATAGCGAGGGTGTGATTTCCGGCCCGTGACCCGTGACTGCTTCCATCTATCCATCCATTCCACTCTCCCTCCTTCCTGACCCACATCAGAGAGATCAGCCAAACCCTTGGGGAGGTCACCTCTTTTTCTGCCCCATTCTTCCTACTGATAAAGAGGTTGCTGGTTTCCATCCTTGATAACAAGCCTGCTGTACAAACATCACTCAGACAGAGATAAAAGCAGAACATCTGAACAATTCACAGACATTCCATGACCATCCATTTTTTTAAACTTTCCCCTAGCTAGAAATACCCCATTAAGTCATTTCTACCTTAGTCTCAGGCTGCCTCAGACCGCATATTGATGCATATTGCACATAAAAATAGCAAGAGCTGGCTGAAATCACCAGCTCCAATCTGATTGGCTGGTTTTACACAGCTTGTGGAATTAAGAGCACCAGAGTCAGAAAACAAAAGAAGCTTAGGAAAAAAAATAAACTAATAAATAATAAATAAATAAACAGAAAAGGGCCCCTGATATGTGCAGGCAAAAAATATTGCTGTACTGAATTTACAACACCCATAAACAGAACAAAATGTTTAAAGTTAATGAACTGCAGTTCAAATATAGATGGATCAAAATACAGTTTAAAGGGACAGTTCACCCATAAATGAAAATTATGTCATCATTTACTTACCATCAAGATTTTCCAAACCTATATGAGGTTCTTTCTTCTGTTGAACACAAAAGATGATATTTTGAAGAACGTTGGTAACCAAACAGTTGCTGGCTGACAGTTACTTTTTTATATAAAAAGTGTTTCTGTTGCTCATGAAAACATTTCTGAACAACGCAAAGAAAAATGACAAAATTATTTATGTCACAGACTATAATAACACTATTGTAATATATTCCCTTTGAAGCCAAATGCTACAACTGCATTTTTTCTCCAAGCCACAGCAAAACTGCAACAGCTGCCAGGATGTTTTTAATCAAAGTGTGTTGTAATTAAGTCCCTGTGGCATTCATCATTGTAAAATCCATCATAATTCATCTTTATTTGCAGTAATTAACTGCTCCAATCACAGTCAGCTGTCCGGTTGGTAAAGTCGTTAATTAGAACATCACAATGTGTGATTACAGCTTGTACAACACAGTCAGCAGCTTTCAGCCAATGAATTGTGTTCAGACCTGTGAACTCTGAGCCAATGAACATTAATAGCATACTGACAAACATCTCTGCACTGAGGAGTTTTGCATGTAAAAGACTAGCACATACGTCCAGTAACAGTAACACAGTTATTGCTGTTAGTAAAGCCATCTATCCACGATGTGCATTGCATATACAAACACGGTCTCTCCCTTTCAAGCCCCAGAACATGGAGGATTTACACAGTTCAGTGATCTCAGGGTCAGCAGGAAATCAATGAAGAACTGAACGATCTGAAATGATAATGGACGTGCATCTGGAGGCCTGGAGATGTCTACAGGCTGTTTAGTTTCACATAACCAGACTATCAGCCTTAGGTCCACATTGCAGACAAGACCTCTGCATTTATACAGAAATAGACAATCTGACACGCAAAGGTCTATTCACACAAAAAAACAATCTATGGTGTCTACACCAAGTGACAATAATATGCAGTTTATTATAAGCGCACTGCAGTCTTTAATGCTTGAGCTCATTAAAGTCATGTGGATTCTGATTGACTGGCATGGTTTTTATAGATCTGAATATGAGCTTGTTTATTTGCTACTAAGTGCCTCGGAGAAAGTATCTTTCTCAAAAACACTTTAAATATCACTTTGGGCATGTTCACACAACAATGATGTACTTAAAAACAGAAACATTTTTCCTTTGCATTTTTGGACATTTTCGTGTACATCCGACAAAATGATCAAAACGATCCCCCTTCACATAGATCCACGAAAACAACTAAAAACCCTGTATTATGCATGCCATGCCAGTAGTTGGCACTTTGTAAAATAAACTACGCATCTGTGCACGTAACTATAGACTGAACACATAATTTGTATGCCGCCACCGTTTTCACAAATATGATTTTTCGTAGTTCACACGGAGATGATAATGGTATTGTTTTCAAAAACCTGCAAGTTGAAACCCCTTTTTCAAAAGTTGGTGTTTTCAGGCTACCAAAATATTGTGTAAATTTACGGATAAAATGCATAAAGTTTTAGTTTAAAACTGTGTCATGTAAATGCCCCGTTAATTTATATTTTACTCTCCTCATCCAGTTTCATGCAAGGCATGCTGCCTTTTCAGTTTCAACAATGCTACGTTAATAAAAATATTGTAAAGCAGCAGTCCAAACACAAACTGTTTGTTATAAAGTTTGTACAACAATGAAATTAAAATGATAGAATTAGCTAATTTTCAATAAGCACATTCAACAAGCAGCAGATTTTTATTTGATTTTTTACTTATTTCAGCAGTTTAACAATACAAAGGGATAAATCTGCACTGATCTGAATGTTCTTATTTATCATCATCACTTCACTTTACTGCATGCCCCTCCTCCTCGTTTTGCATATTAAAACCATATCCTTCCCAATAGCTTGATTTCTGCTGCATAATTTTGGGGGGTTGCTATGGGAACCACTCCACTGGACAGCTCATAAAGGTGATTATATGGAGAGAGAGTACTCTGATCTCTGCATTCATATTTATAATTGGTCCTTTAACAGTGAAGGTGAGACAAGGAGGAGAGGAAAGTCAGCACACTCCACCCCCTGTTCCTCGCTAAGTCCCCCGGCACATACGATAAATCACACTCTACAATCAATAATTCACACATGCTCAAGGAGGGGGAGGAGGTCAAAGAGACAATTAGAGACAGACTCTGATAAAGAGAGGAGCATGTGGGGAGACAATGGGGACTAGGGGATCTCCCTTACATTTGAACGGTAAAAGTTTTTTTGTGTGTTTATTTAGTATTCCAGCACAAACACTCAAAACTCTGTCTGTCGATATATCTATTCTAAAGAACTTTCTACAATTTAAAACCCATCTGTAGCATTTGCTCTTCAAACAGGAAGTTTGAGCAGGGCATATCAAAGGCACACCTTATTTAAAGTAGCCAGTAGGAAAAGTTCATCACAGCCATTAAACATAGGTGCATTGAAATCGTAAACTGATGTCTGAGCAACATTTCAAACTTTGCTACAAAATATTAAGTCTGCATGTTCTGTGTCTCTGTGTGAATAAACAGTTTCATCTGCTACACATACTCAAGCATACATGACGTTTTTTATATTAAATATGTATTCAACCATAAAATACAGAATCCAGTTAAAATTATATCATCTCAAAACATTTCACGAGGTACTATTATGTTAAAATTGTTATGAATACAAAGTTGTATAAATTCAATAACTAGTTGGTTGACTAATAAAACTATTATACAAAATTCACTTTTACATGTTGTTTGGACATAAATGTGTTGGCAGTGTGTGTACACAACCACCCTATAATGATACAAATCCACTAACTCCTCTTTTTTTAATCGCCATAAATAATATGCAGTGTCTCAGAGCTTACCGATTACAGAATCCGTAAAATGTGACATCACACTGTACAAGCCCCGCCCACAACTTGGCTGCATTAGCAGAGACCCCACCCTGAGTGAGCCGCACACAAAAAGCAGAATTCAAGTAAGAAATGTCTTCTTATTACAGCTATAGAAGTTATTCGGTCCAGAGCAGTGAGTGATTTTCTGCTTTTACTCCATTGTTGGAGTCATATTAACAGCGTAGACAGCAGTAGGTACTGTATATTAAGCTGCTGTCATTTAATACACAGATTTAATATAAACATGCAATTTCTTTCCCAGCTGGTTACCTTCACAGACAGTGAAGGTAACTGTGTTTTTGTAACTTTTCCGTGTTTTTGACATAAACTTGTGTGTGAAAGAGAACTTGTACTCAGATGGCGTGTGCAGCCACTTTCTATACGTGTGCATTCAGAAAACCGTACATCAGAAGTTTAAACTGATATGGCTTTAAAACGCATGATTTCAGCACGATAGCCATGATAATCAAAACCAAAAACAAAAGACCTTTGGGGTATTTTGAGCAAACAAAAGAGCATGGCCTCAACAACGCCGTCGTCTGTTTCCACGTATAGCATAACAAATATTTAACTGCACTTGAAGCTTTCATAAAATTAAAAATGACACCCAAAACTGTACTGTATATGCCATCAGAACGAAGATGAATTATATGTTTATACATGAAATTCTGGCGGGGGCGTCGGATGGTGTCACATGGGACATAATGATGTGTGCCATTAATCGAGCTATGTACTATAACATGTAAAACGGGAACATGAAAGGAATATTCTAAAAGCATCTCATACAAACACCTTAATCCTAATATTCCCTTATTTAGAATAAGATAAATAATTAGATTACTGATGTGCATAAACATAGTCACTGATAGTGATTGACAGATTACACTTGGGTTTGTGGCTAACGTTACGAAGCTAACTGCTTGACTTTTGCTAGACACAAATACATCTAGCACAATGTATTGTGTGAAATTGCGAAATAGATGTAACTTTCCCTAGTGTGCTCATTTTCTCTGTCTCCTTCACTTCTGTAGAGTATCATATGATCAGTCACCTTTCCCCTCAGAGCTATTGATCAGCATCTGGGTGAATGACTGGCCTGCTGTTGCACTCAATACAGGGGCTTCAGTTTTTCAGAGCACAGTCAATATTCATACTCAAGGCATCAATCGACCCTATTCAGGAACATCTTGTTGTGGACTCAGCACACAGGTGGTCTAAATCAGTTGTCATGGCTGAGTAATGATCTAAAAAGACCAAATGCACCACTTAGCTAAGCCTGCTAGCATAGCCACAATGCATTATTCACAAAGCAGACAAAGTTAACCTGATTCAACTATTCTAAATAGATGCTTTACATCGCTGATATCATCAGCTGCACGTTACTGGCCTTTCGTTTGTACTTCAATGTTTTATGTGCCATAATATTCACTCGCAATTCCATTTAGCCCGTTCTTGTCCTGAAGATGCTGTTTGTTGGCATTACAATCAATTTCAAAGTTCTCCAAGACGACACTGTTGTTTGTCAACTGGCCAATCTTCACAGTCAGAGGCCTGACACAATCAGTTTGTCACAGTCTGATGGGATGTCAAGATTGAGAGAGAGAAACAGAGCACTTCTTCTCCAGCTAAAGGTGATACACAAAACATTTAATCTGTAACTCAACACTGACGCTCACAATGGGAGATCAGGATGTCTGTGAGTGTAGAAGGAAGTCAGAGGTCGAGGAGATCAGTTGGTTGTTTGCTTGCTGGTGGGAAGTTGATAAAGCAGTGATTCATATGCACTGACAAAGTGTTGACTGTGCATGAATAAGCACAGATATGGAAATTCAAATCTGAATTCCTGGGATATGAGTAAAACATCACATCTAACTCCTACATTTCCATTTGCAATTTTTACTGCCAAAATTGTACTTGTGCACACAGAGGAAAGCGTAGATATTCATCTTCAGCAAGCCCACTGATCTACCACTTAACATCATATTGAGCAAAACCCAATGCAACATTACATCTACAATATTAGCCTAATATCAGTTCACATATCGCCATGTTAGTTGTATTGGGTGACTTAACCAAGCTACTAAACAAGCCATGATACACTATAATTGCTAACATAGCAGACTCTTGGAAAAATACATCGGTTATCATAATTTTTTTGAGAGGACTAATTTATTACTGACTCAGCATCATCTGTATTAAAGAAAAAATAATCACAATGTTTGAAGTAAATAAAATAGCCTTGACAGCCTGCTTACAACTACTGAAGAACTTTGTTCTCCCGCCTCCGCAATTTCTGCTTATGGTTACAGCACACTCAATTTCATATATGTGACCCTGGACCACAAAACCAGTCATAAAGGGTCAATTTTTCAAAATTGAGATTTATACATCATCTGAAAGCAGAATAAATAAGCTTTCCATTGATGTATGGTTGTTGATGTATTATTGTTAGGATAGGACAATATTTGGCTGAGATACAACTATTTGAAAATCTGGAATCTGAGAAGTGCAAAAAAAACTAAATATTGAGAAAATCGCCTTTAAAGTTGTCCAAATGAAGTTCTTAGCAATGCATATTACTAATCAAAAATTAAGTTTTGACATATTTACGGTAGGACATTTCCAAAATATCTTCATGGAACATGACCTTTACTTAATATCCTAATGATTTTTGGCATAAAAGTAAAATCAATCATTTTGACCCATACAATGTATTTTTGGCTATTTATACAAATATATAAATGTAGGTATTGGATAGGATTAGGAATGTAGAATATAGTCATGCAGAATACATGCTTTATTAGCACTAATATGTTAATAATATGCATGCTAATATTGCATGCTGTTATTAGTGAGAATTGGTCCCTATCCTAAAGTGTTACCCAATCTACTAACTTGAGATATTGTCACATATTTCTTTTAAAAATGTATAATTAGTTTTTATTTTTTGTCTTTCCCATTTTCATTTTAATGTTTCAGTCATTTTTGGTATTGTAAATATGTATTTTATTTCAACTAACGTTTATTGTATTTCAAGTAACTTTTTTAGTTAATGGTTTGAGTTTTAGTTAAGTATAATACCCCTGGTACTATGATGAAATTCTTTTGCTCTAGATCTGCTGCAGTACTTCTCTCTGCTGGATCCCTCATCAGGCATGTTCTCCATCAACACGCACCAGGCCTTCCTGAGTGAAGCAGAAGCATTAGGTGGGAATGTGCTTGTGTGTTTCTGTCTTTTTCTGATTCATTCCACTAATTAACCTTAATAACAGCCTGAGTGCATTAATGAAAAGTTGTTAATTCAGAGTACATAGACTGTGTGCGAGTGAGAGAGAAAAGAGGTGGTGGTGTCCTTTGTTTTATAAATATTCATCTGCTTGTCTGGCTGGGGGATGCACATTGGGTGTTGGGCTGAATCATATGCAAATCAGCTGATAAACAGCACCGCTTATCCCTGCCTTAATTTCTCTGGGAGATAGAGGCTGCCGCCAGGTCTCGTAAAACCGTTGGGTGTTTCTGTCTCCCCTAGCTGTCCTGAAACAGCCAACAGGGGCAAATTAACCTTTACAGGAGGGCAAAAGGTTCCATCAACATAACCAGTGAACCCCTGTAGCCCCGTAATGACACCTCGCGAGCAAATTAAACCACAAATTACCCCGTCCTAACATTTTCTCTGCCCTCCCGTGAGGGTCTTTGACTTTGTGGAGTCAGCTGGTGCATGTTTCTGTGCCTTCTTGTTTCCATAGGGAGCGCTGTTTTTTTAGATAATCTGGCTCTCAGTGGGGAGTTAAGAGTAAAAACACATGACATGTCAGCTTTACTTGTTCTTACAGATGGACCAAGAGGAAAGGCATGCTGACTGGACCCATATAAAGCATGTGTGTAGATTTCAGTGTGGGTTCAATATGAGTTAAGCTCTTGTGACATAATCAGTGACATGCTATTGATTACCTCAGAAAATCATTTAATCTCTGTCAGTTTGTAAAACCAAGTAAATTGCATTTACAGCAATTGCACTTATACAGTAAGGCTATAAGGCAAGGCACATTGATGCACATTGTTTTAACAGTATAACCATAAGCAGGGTTAAAAACTAAGAAATTGTTCCATTTTGTAAACAATAAAAGGTCTAGAACCGTTATGGAACACCGTACTGAAATATTTACATATAAATATGACATACTACTAAATAATTCCTTCACTATTTTCAAGGGCGGCTCAATACACAACACCGATGGTGAAACCCACATGACTATTAAGTCCGTGACACATCAAGCCAACAGTTGCTCAATGTTGGCTCATTCTTCAAAGCCTGAAGACCAAATGTGTCACAAACGCGTGTGGAAGACTGTCCCATTTCAAAGGCTCCTTCAAACGTGGCCTCGAAATGCGTCCTTTGATTCCCAGGCCATGCAGGAACCAGGATACAACTAATGGATCCTTTGCAGCCCAGACAATGCCAAGATTCATTGTGCACCGGTTACAACAGGATTTTTTTTTTAGAATAAAAAACAAGATTACAGTTTCAAACGGGTTACTGGCTTTTAATGTACTTAAATAGCTAACAAATGTTTAAAAACACATTAAAAATGTTTGACTTTTTATTATGTACATAAATGGACCATGGTTGATCTGGAAGCATTCTGTTTTTAAATTATTTCCATGCCTAGCCACACGACTTAAACATTATTTGTGCTGATCTGTGCAAAGTTATACTCAGTCTTTCAACTCCTCTCATGACCAAGTAAGCAAGTAAAATCTACAGCTTTTGCATGATAAATGCAAGCCATTGTTGGGAAAAGTTACTTTTAAAAGTAATACATTACAATATTGCGTTACTCCATAAAAAGTGACTATTTGCATTACTGTGTTACTTTATGTAATCTGGGCTGGGCTTGCTTATTTGTTAGGTTTTTTTTAATAGCAACAAAAGTTATATTTTTGGCAACAAAAGCCCTATCACACATTAATAAGCCTTAGGCTGAAGTAACTTGCGTTACATATTTGAAAAAGTAACACTTTTTGTACATTTAAAAGTAATGTGTTACTTTACTTGAAAAAAGTAATGATTACATAGCTCGCGTTACTTGTAATGCATTACCCTTAACACTGATGCATGCTTATCAGAAAAAAAACCTCACAGGAAAGATACATCTAAAAAGAATTACTATGAAAATACAATACAGTAACCAGATGTTATCTACCAAGAACAGTAGTGCAACCACTAAGATACTTTAGAAGAACATGTGTTTTAACAACAAAAGTCTTTATTTGTGGTTTAAACCTCTCTGTAAAGCCATACCCCATAGACTACAAATGTAAGTTTATCAATGTAAACAGTGTTTGGACAAATAATGCCATCAATATAAGTTTTTGAATGGAGAACTTTTCTTTAATCTGTATGTAAAGAGGTCACAGAAGATTATATGCATGGTATCTATTCAACTATATCTGTATTTGACGTGTGTGTGCGTTTACGAGTCAGAAGTCAGAGAGTATCCTCCTCCTGACCTCATTACCGTAGCTCTCCACAAGCCTCTCTGCCATAAAGAGGTCAAAGCCACTGCCATTTATTACCCACAGTCCATCAGTCACTTTCTCTATTCAGGGGTTGTCAAACACACACCATTAAGTGTGTCTTCTTTCTCTAGTCAACAGTGTACAACACCGCAAGTACAACTCTCTTTCTCGACTGATTAGTCCTCCTTTTCTGGTTCACTTCAAAGCTTCTCTCGATTTCTGTCCTAGTTTGACTCATCTCTTCAGGAAAGAGATACTTTCAATACTTAGAGGAAATGTATTGCATGAGGCAGTGGTTTGTAATCTCCACCTCTAACATACTTAAAGGATTACTTCACACAAAAATGAAATTTTTGAAATGAATAGTAGTCCATATGATAAATAAGAAGGTAAAATGCTTGGCCGTTCTTTAAAATTCCTCCATTTGAGTCATACTGGTTTACAACAAGAGTTTCATTCTTTGGTGAATTACTCCTTTAAGTCAAAGATAAAAAATTCAAGCTGCTTGTTAACAAAAGAAAGAATTTTTAATCAAGAAAACCTCATTATTAGGCTTTGCCTGGATACAGATTAAATTCCTCCCAGGTTAACCATGAATCCCTGCACGGCCCGATCATGCGAGAGAAGTGGTAATGAGAGATGGTTCATGGAGGAGAACGTCTCAGAATTACAATAAACTTGATAACTGTCCAGTTCATTCCAAATATAGTGATTTCCAAGTCTATGTGGAGAATGTCTGTATGAAAAAGCCAGATTAACTCACCACCAGGGAGTCTTTAAACCAGCTGCTGACAGTTTCATGTGCTTTTAAACAAACTCCTCGTCTATTACTTCTACAGCAGAGATATGGAGGAGGAGGAACCAAACCAGATGTTCCTCAACAGCTACAAAGGGTAAAGTTCAAAACGGTTTCCATGTGTGTGCCTACCTGTGTTTCCCATGCTCCTCTCCTTCCCTTATCCAGCACAAACAGGTGTGTACAGCTCTCACGAATGACATTAGATCAATGGAATCATCTTCAGTGTGTGGAATTGAGAAATAAGGAGCCATTCAATAAAAAGTAAACTTGTATTTTCTGCCGTGATGCTAGGGCATTGCTAGGTGTTTTTTGGGTAGTTTGCTTATTGGCCTCTCAAGTCTATATGATATTTTGGTTAGGGATGCACCAATATTAAAGGACAGAAATGAAAAAGAAAAGGAAGTAGCAGCAAATCTTTCCTTACGTATAGTGACTATTGAGACTCAATAGGAACTCTGTTTATACTATGGAGCGGCAGTACTTACCACACATTTTACAAGATCAGATGCTTGTCAGTGGTGCTCAGGATCTGTAAATCATTCGCCATCATCCTCAGTCATCTCTCCTTACTCTGTTTATGTGGTAAGTGAAATCTTATGTACTGTAATGTAACAGGCTACCGCTAGCAAGAGGCTAACCATGTCCCTTTAGTTGCTTGCATTATTTACTTTCCGTGACTTTCTATAGACATCAACCCATCCCTGCACATCACATCCCCTGCACAGCCTGGATCATAACATTTCTTCACAATACCTACAGAACTTTTGATGGTTTGGCTGGAGGCTGGCCTAGAACATGGGCGGGTATGCAAATGTTGGGGGCATAACTATTAGTGATGCCAACTGTAATGTCACAGTCGGTGTTATGTTCCGATTTGCCTATTTTTCAGTGGTCTTTTGCATGCACAAGACTTACATGAGAAGGAGGAAACAATGGAGTTTGAGGTTCATGCTATGTCATTTCCATGTAGGGCTGCACGATATATTGCATGCAATTGTCATGCACATCTCGTCAATAAAGCCGGTTCTGTGAATTGCGAAGCTTGTCGGTGAACTACGGCTCTGTGTATTAAATGCCGCTCCATTTGAAAACAGGTGATGGAGATTTATTAATAATCACAGAACCGGCTTTACTGACGAGATGCGCATGACAATCACATGCAATAATATATCCTGTAGCCCTAATGTACAGAACTGTTATTATTCAACTATGCCAAGGTAAATACAATTTTCCATTCTATGGCATCTTTAAAAAAGCACTAACATTGTCCAATAACCAATATAGCACCAACATATTGTATATCCCTAATTTTGGTCTCCAGATAAGTGATCCTTACGTGATAATCTATTAAATTTTTCATGTTTTATAATCTGCGAGGCAAAATTCATCTGATCCCTTGAAAGTAATACCACAAATCTTTTGAATTTGTTCAAATCTCTAACCTTAAGTATGAGCAAGAGTAATACTGAAGTTTGTCTCAAGCAGCACTAATAAATAATAGCATCAATCCACCAGCCATCCAATAAATTATTAATATTCCCAGTTAGCCTAAGAGAGTTTTGTGACATGATCTTTCCACTGAAAACAGCATGCATGGGAACAGTAGTAACTGCAGACTCGTTAGGGAAACTCGGTGACATCAAGATAATAAGATCTCAGAGAGCAGAACTACATCAAAGAGCAGGAATGTTTCCCTGAGGTGCCTAAAATGAAAGGAAGACGGACCCTGTCAAGCTCAGGAAGGGCCGGAGGTCTGACAGTAGCCAACGTGCCAACATGCATGTGGGCCGAGGTGTATTACACTTCTGTCTTTAGGGGCAGCAGGTGTCAGCGTTTTTTTTAATGCCCCTGTCATAGAGGATTGTGGGAAGAATGGACGGCATTACACAAGCACTGCCAAAGGTACCAGAAATAAAAGAGGTGGCTACGGTGTCAAATTTGAATAAGGTACAAACAGTCTCCAGCAGCTGTTTAGCGGTGTAGGCGTACAACGCCTGTTTACATTGCCGTGGGATCAGTTTAGTTGTTGAGACTGGGATTGCGGATGGGGGAGGCTGACTGAAACAATGCAAAAAGCAGCTGCAAGACTTTCCGCATGGAAATGAGGACACCAGCAACTCACTGCAGAATAATGATTGCAGATTTCGAAGCCAATATAACATTTCACTGACAAACAACTTCTATGAACACTTAAGCTAGGATAGAGTATCCGATGAACCAAAGCGAGCTGCAATAAAGATTAAGCGACAATTACAGTATAATAGCTTCTTGGAGAGACGAACATCTCTCTCTTTGACAGGAACATGGGTAGATCTAACTAATGACTAACCACTGAAAGCTCCTGCCAACTCTATCCAGAGTGTAAACAGATCAATTTAATGCTGAGGAGCATGCCATGGGGTCTAGAGTCCTCGCTATGCACTTTTACATACTAAACTATTGTTCAAAAGCATGTAAACATGATGTGCATTATGAAGGTCCTCTTTATGTTTTTCACCTGTTATGAGTTCAAGGCCACGAAGAGCTGGAGGTTTTTTAATAGTATATTCATTATCTATGAAACTGTAGTAGTGGCAGATCTTTTCTTCAGTATTATGATGTACATTTGAGTAAAACAGACTATCAAAAATTGTAGACCAGGACTTGTTTTAATCCATCGATTGTCGATTGGATGGAAGCAGATCTGAATGCCAGCCTGCAGTCGATTGTAAGAAAGTTTAAGTGGAATAAATGAATGGAGAAATCCAACATACGTCAGAGTCTGTCGTTTCACTGGAAGATTGAATTTTGACATTTTGATTAAAAAGTATGAGGTCATAAAAAAATGTAAGCATTCATTAGACCTATAACATGCGTATAGAAAATAAATTGGGTGAATTTTCATTTCATGCCGACTTAAGTAGTGGTGCATATATTTTAATGTCATGACAAATTGTAAACAAATGGTTTTAGATAACAACAGCAACACACCAGAAAAACAAAATGGCTTCTACATTTAATTCATGTTTGATGTGGAAAATATGGTTTTATTGTCAATACTGTCAGCTGATTTTCTTGTCTAATGGGGGTGACAAGTCAACAGATGGAGTTGAAAATCATTTTTAATTTTAAATACAATTTAACAATATTTTAAAATGTGTAAATGTTCTATTTTAATATACTATTTAATAGTATGCTATAATATTTATTTACTACGCTTTTAACATTACATGTCAAAATCTGACTGTGTTGACACTTTTGTGAGCAAAAGAAAACCTGTTTAACAGATTAAACAAAACCAATTCCTTGGCATATGAAGTTGTTTTAGCCCTGTTTTCTGTTCTGTCCCAGTGAAAAATCAGTGTAACAGCATTGAGAAAAGTTCATCTGGGTTGACTTAAGCAGTGCAAAAGCAAAAGCATTAAACTGCCCATAAAAGTCTTTTACAACTCTGGGTTATTTATGGAGGAGCCAACTACTTAAACACATGTTCAACCTTAACTCAGATCAAGACAAAAGAGTTCAAGCACACACAATGTACTCGTTGTGTATCCAGCAACATAAACAAAAGGCAGCGTATTAGGCTAGAAACCAACCAGCTCACATACACGTTGAGCAGTCATGATGAGTATCGGTGTGAAATGCATATTTATCAGAAAACAAACTCACCAACTGAAACGTGCACAGAAATATAAGGGTGCACCGTCCGCTGCAGCAGCCCATTGTGTTAAACGCGATAATGAGATCCTGAATATATGAGACTATCAGCAGAAAGTCCTAAATAAACACAGAGAAGCTCGTCAGTCTCTGTCCGACACAAAGCGTCTCCGTTGCCATTGTTTCCAGCGGCGCTCAGTGAAACACGCGTGGAAGTGTGGAGCTGATCTCTACTGTCGCAGGAGGAGTGTGTGAGACAGACAGTGAAGTGCGAAGAAAGAGGGAGAGGAGGAAGAACGAGGGGGTAGATGGGGTAAGAGGCGGGGGTAGCAGGCAGAGGGGTGTATGTAAATCACAATGGCTTGGGTTTCACATACACGGACACAGGCTGTGTGAATAAACCACGGTGTGTGTGTGTGTGTGTGTGTGTGTGTGTGTTGATTTGAATCTAAAGAAAAAGCTGAAAAAATACCCAAGAACCACAGCATTCATGAAAATAACAACTTAAACCAGGGCTGGTTGTCTGGTTTATTCTGGTCTCACAGACTGGTTTAGGTTTTTGGCTAACTGATATCATTGTCTGACCAACTGGAAAGTGCCCAAACCCCTCTAAAACCAGCAAGCTGGGAGACCCCCTTAGACTAGGAAACAAGCACTGAAACCATATCTAAAGAAGACCACATCCACAAACATAAACCAGCTTAAAATGGTGTGCTGGTCTTATCTGGTTGAAGAGGGTCCCCTATGCTAAGAAGCTGAAAGTGCCCAAAACCCCTCTAAAACCAGCCTGATCATGATCAGCCCTGGAGACCACATAAGACCAGCAAACAAGCACAGAAGCCACATCTAGAGAACACATCCTTGCAATAAAAAACAAACAAAAATGTAAACCAGCTTAAGATGGTGTGCTGGTCTTAAATGGTTGAAGATGGTCCCCCAGGTTAATAAGCTGAAAGTGCCTAAACCCCTCTCAATTTAGCCTACATAACCAGATTGGGATACCGCGTAAGACCAGGAAACAAGCTTAGAAACCATATCTAGAGCTCAAATCCCTGCTATAAAAACAAACAAAAATGTAAACCAGCCTAACATGCTATGATGGTCTTAGATGGTTTAAGATGGTTTCCCAGGCTATCCATCTAAAAAATGATGAGTAAAACCAACTGGTCCCCCTTGAGACCAGCAAAGACTAGTAAAATAGTTTAGATAATGCACATTTTTTAACCAAGTCAACACATAATGGTTGTCAGTTTTACAATCTAACAAAAAAATAATAATTTTACAGTTACAGAACATTTTTAGATTCTTATTATGAGTGAAGATATATTTGATGTGATCTTTATCGTGATTTATTTGTTTGTTAATTTATTTGACAGTGATGGTGAACGCCAGGTTCCCACAGTTTGCAGCAACAATGACTGCAGTAACTACAGGATTTACACTAAAATATACCTTTTTTTTGTATCGTGTGTGGAGTGATAAATGGCATTGGCTGAGATATTTTATTATCACGAATGTTGGACGGCAAATGCAGTCTGTATCTACAGTTATTATGATTTACTCTGTGATTTTTTAGTTTGAAGGAACTAATGTTCGCCTCATTGAAGTCTATTATCAAACCCAAGGCGCCATCTGCTGGTCGCGTATCACAAATACATCCTACTTAGTTTTTTTAAAGATGGAAGCTGGAGTAAATTGGTGTTATTTGCCACTTTTGTCAATTTGTGACATTTTTCACAAACACAGTTATCATCTTTCTCCACAGTAACTTGTTAGCATAATATTTTCCTCACTATTTTTACTCTTTTTTTGGCTGACATTTTAATCTACTGTTTGAAAATGAGTTACTAGACAAATAAATGAGGACATGCAGTCAGTGCAGAGCACAATGCAGGATTCATTCTTTGCTGATTTGACTGGTCTAATTTTCTGTTGCAGTTATACACATAAAATGGAAGACTATGGAGCAATGTACACAATAACAAGCATAACTTTTTTATATATCTATTGTAAATGTTTAGTCTGTTCAGAGAGACACTGCATTGACTGATACGTTCAACTGCCTAAAGCTATATTGCTCTTTCCCCCTTCATATTCAGATCCATATTTATTGACATGATAAACAAGGACTTCATTGCCAAACCTCTGTAAACAACACACATTAACGATGGAGTTAATCTTGATAATATCATTTGTTTTTGGCTAACCCTTGTCTTCTATCCGTGACAGCTGTGGCTCTGTCTGTGCTGATCCATTATAGAAAAGCCATTAAAAGAGGTTCCTGCTCTGCTCTTTCCTCTCTGAACATGAAGAAGAGTGATGAATCTTTTACAGGTCGAGTCTGTATTTCCATGGAACACTTCACTTCTCATTACATCACTGTAGCCTCTGCTTCCTCTCTTAAAAGCTTCCCTCCTCTCTGTCACACACACACACACACACACACACACACACATGCACGCTCAAACACAAATTGCTATAAATAGTTTTTGGTGATATTTTTAGATGAGAGAACTGCAGATACTGTTCTTTGAAGAACATTATCCTTTTGTAAATATTTCATTTGTATGAAGATTATGTAGTAATTAACAAATAATTTAAGTAATTAAGTAATCATTTTGGTTTGTGCACTTTGTTTGTTTGTTATTATCGATTATTTATTTCAGTTTTATTAGTTTTGTTTTTATTGATATTAAACATTATTCTCTTGTAAATGTTACATTTTAATGCTAAAGATTATTTAAGAATATTAATGATTTGCAAAATTTAATAAGACATCTGTACACTATTATTTGTTTGTTTTGGTTTGTTTTAGTATGTTTTCATTGAAAAATATTCTTTGGTAAATATATTATTTAATAAAATTAACAATGGCTTGCTTTATTCATTTATGTATCAGTTTGTTTGTTATCTTTTTTATTGTTTATTCATTTTTGTTTTGTTTTCATTTGTTTTCTTTGAAAAACATTACTCGTTTTAATATTAATTTGGTAGCACTTTACTGAAAGCTTTTATGCATAATGCATGGCAAATGTTTCATAATGTACAATGTAATGCATTATATCGTTTCATAAATAATTGTAACCAAAATTAAAATGCATTATAATATTAGTAGGTTTGTTTTTCATGTGTTTTAGTGCATTATGCTTTTTAAAGGTGTAACAAAGAATATTAAAGTATAATAATGTACTTGTTACAAGTATTCATGAGATCATACAATGCATTATAAGGTGCATTACAAGGCATAATTAATGCATTAAAACGTTAAATAATGCATTATATATAAAGGCTTTAGGTAAAGTGTTACCATTCATTTTAACGTACAAAGATTTAATAAACAGATATTAACAATGACTTGCAAATTTGATAAGGCATTCGTTCATTCATTTTTATTTATTTACATTTTATTCATTCATTTTTGGTTTGTTTTAGTATGTTTTTTCATTCTTTTGTGAAGTGATTTGTTAGCTTTACCTTCTCTGCACAGTCTTTTGCTTGCTTGTTCTGCTGGTTCCCACATTGTGGGCAAAAAATGACCCACGCAAACACCAGCAATGGAAAGAAGGTCACACTGGGCTATATCAGTAAGAGTATCTGATGGGATCCTAGGGGTCCACTGCTCATCACCTCCCTCCGGTTAAAGTGTGTTGATGTGTGCTCTTCTAAAAGGGGGCTCGGGCCTTTCTATTGTACACTTTTCAAACCACAAGACCTAATGCAGACTGACAGGCCGGTTAGCAGACGAGACCTGTGCTATGAGCCAGACGTAAATAAGGACCACAATCAGACTCCAACAAAGACGGCGGAGTATAAAACCTGCCCACACACAAGCACAAGAGCACTCAGAGAAAGTGAGTTCCTCATTGATTGCTTCGGTGAAGACCCACGTCATAAAAGAGCTGTTATACAGTAAATATATTTAGGCCAACTTTAAACACAGCCATGTCTATTTCAGGGGATGTTGCCCAAATACTATATGAATCACCACTGTACGTGCTTGTTTAAAATGTTAAATTATTTTAACTAAAGAAGAGAATCTAAAGGAAATAAAAAAATTAAATAACATATTTTAGAGCTATTTAGGTAACACTACATTAGAGTCACCATGTTATTTACGCTAAATTCAATATATCACAATAGCAATAACAATTTGTAGTTACGAGCTGCTTCAGAAAATAAGCACATTGTTCATTAGTCTTACCCACTTACTTGTACTGATTAATGCTAATTACATTGGTGCATGAACACTTAGGTAAAGTGTGGCAGCTATTATTTGATTGAACTATTGATTTCTACAGTGCACATTACAAGAAAGGGTTATATCCAGTGGAGGCAGTACAATACAATACAACTTTATTAATCCCAGAGGTGCAATTTAGTTTCAGGCATAACACAAGCAGACACTGAGACACGCCAGTGAAGAGCTAAAAGCCACATGGTAAGAGTAAGAGAAATAATTGATTATAAATTACATAATGTTCTATGAAATATACAGTGTTAATGAGATATACAATGTGAAATATGCAATAATGTAAAGAGGAATAAGTTATCAAATATATACGTGCAATATGCAATAATGTAAAGAGGAATAAGGTATCAAATATATACTGTATGTGCAGTGTTCAAAGGTTCTAGTTCCTCAAATTCTGGCTGAGCAGTCAGCCTGTATTTCTTATTCATTTAAGATCAAAATTGAATCATTTATTCAACCGATTTGTTAAAAAATGCTGATTCATTTAGTACTCGAAGCAATTTATGAGTGACTCATTGAATGATTCATTAAATTACTTCCTTCAAAACACAGACTTCAACAAAACACATGTACTGTGTGTTCGTTAGCAAAAACAAACTTAACAGGTCATATTTTAATCTAAAATGTACTACTATAAGATTGTAAATCAATACAATCATGCTGCCTCCTTATGACTCCTGCAATTTCTTAGAAAAAGAATAAGCCCCAAGTCGTCAATGCTTAGTTAAGTATTAAACTTCATTTTTAATCTAAAATGTAAGTAGGCTATAAAAGAGACCGGCCATGATGTTGATGTAAAGGCTATATGGTAACAATGGGAACTGTTTATGAATGAATGAATGAATGAATGAATGAATGAATGAATAAACGTGGTTTGGTACAAAATATCAAACAACTGATATTTTTTTTAGCCAACAGATATTGTAAATAGCCTAAGGAAAGTTATGATAGCCTATTATAAACTTGTGACATTTATGAAACATTCCATTCACAAAGTGTACAGTTCAATCTTTAGGTTAAATTATTAGGCCACTTTTGCCTGAATGTTTTTGTTTGCTTATTTATTGTTTGTATATAATAGGTAGGCTACTAGATAATATATACCGTATATAATATTGCAATTTACGTTTGAAGGTTTAAAGGTTTAAGGTTTGTTTTGAACTATTTGAAAGCAACATTACTAAAACACATTTGAGTAGCTAATTAGGCTTTCAACGCCAAACCATATTGAGATACCGCTCATGTGACAACTAACCCCGCGCTACCCAATATTTGAAAGCAATAAGTGTAACTCTTAAATCTTTCCGAACTGGGCCGATTTTATTTTCCAATGGGCGGCCCAATCGCGTTAGTGACGAAGAGCATCATTTGTCCATTGGGTGGCGCTGATCGGGCTCACGCAGATGGAGGGATGAGTCTCATCACATGGTCCATATGCCCGGAGAAAGTGAGCGATCATCTCAGCCTCTGCGCTCTCGAAACTCAATCAGAGTAGGCGGCACTAAGCGCGCTCCACAGATGATCCAGCAGATGAACTGAGAGCACAAGACCAGCCATGATGTTCAGCCTGCAGCGGTGCGCGCCGGAGGAGAGCTGAGGAGCCGCGGTCATGCCGGAGAACAGCGCACAGTAGAAGTCTTTTCACTGAGGATGGCAGGGATGCTGCGCGCCGCATCACTCTCTCTGGCTCTGTGAGACGCACGGTAAGCGCGCTTCATCTTCCCTCGCTGACCATGTTCAACTTTGAGCTGTTTTCTCCGGCATTTGGAGGCGTTTTACGTGTTCGGCTCGGTGGGGTGTTGAACAGAACTTTATGAGACTCTTATTAGCTTTGTCACTTTATATAACTATCGTTCTGTAAAGCCTAAATATGCTGTTCGGTTTCAGACTCTAGACGTCTCACAGACAATAGCAGCCTGAGTCAGTCTAAAACAGGATTAGGGCTGTGCTGTATCTTTTTCAGTAGACTGGAGATCATTGAATGAGTATTCTGAGCTCATATTGATGTTCTTATTGATTCTGTATTTTCTTGAGAGGGGTGGTGAAGAGGAAGAGACAGTACTGAGAGTAAATTAATACGGTAAAGATGCTTTAAAGTGTATCCTGAATGAGTGTTTTGAAGTCAAATTTTGCTTGTCCTCTGCTACTGATTAAAAAAACTACCAAAAAGTACCATGGTACAACCTAATTTTCAGGATACCATGGTTCTACAAAGCCATTTTTGGTACAATACCATCATTTGTTGGATATGCTGCATGGTGCTTCCATGTTTTTGGGATGGGACCATGTTATTTGGACATAACACCATGGTTTTATGTACATTTACTGTGGTATTTTGTATATGTTCCATTTACTACCATCTCTTACCAAAAGTACTGTGGCAGTACCATGGCACAGCAATTGTAATACTATGGTACTTTGAAATATTTATCATTAAATGTAATGGTATCCACAGTACATCCAAGAATACACAAAAAACATAGTATTTTTTGTAGTGCTGTCAAACGATTAATCGCAATTAATCGAATCGAAAATAAAAGTTTTTGTTTACATAATATATGTATGTGTACTGTATTTATTTATTATGTATATATAAATACACACACATTCAGTATATATTTAGAAAATATTTACACGTTTATACATTTATATATTTTAGATTATATATAAATATATTTAATACATAAACTTAACATATTTTTCATAAATATATACATGCACGTGTTTGTGTTTATATATACATAATAAATATACATAGTACACACTCACAGGCTATATTATGTAAACAAAAACGTTTATTTTGGATGCGATTAATCACGATTAATCGTTTGACAGCACTAATTTTTTGGCAAGTTATGTATTTTTGGACATATTGCATGGTCATTTAGTATCTTGGTATGTACAGTATTAATAGTACTAATATGTAATAGTATTAATATCTGATGGCATTACTGCACCAAAGTACTGTTTTTGTAAGGGATATTATTTAATGTGGTTAATATTATTCCAGTGTGTGTCATTTATTTTTTTGCACCTGTGATAAAGCAGCACCTTTCGTAGTGTCTGCAGTTTGTGAGCGCAATTAATGGTATGATCTCTAAGTGTTAAGTTATTCCTCCTGGCCCAGCGGGATAGACTTGATTCAAGCAAGAAAGTGACTTAACACCGAGAGCTTATGCCCCCCAGTGCACGCTGACCGAGAAACTGCGCGAGTCTGTCCGATACAGTGAATATGGATGAATGAAATCCTCTTACACTGCAGCTCAAACTCACTGTGTGTGAGTGTATGCGAGAGATATGCTCTCTACTGAGGGCTTAGTGACTGATGAACTGTCTTTTGCACCTTATTGTGTCAACTGTGTTGAGTCTAATGTCATCAGCAGAAAAAAATGTACATTTGATAATTAAGTTGCAGGATTATAGATTAAAACATGCTTGTCTGAAGCGCTAGGACAGAAATCACCCATTCACATCTAATTTTGGTCAGTTTAATCGAGTCACAGCTTGTTTAGATCATTTACTTTGAATTTGTCATCATCTGGCCACCCTTATATGTCACGCAAAACTAAAAAACTCACAACTATTTTCCTGTAGAACACAAAGAATTATAAAAATATCAAAGCTGCTTATCATCACTGATTTTCAAGTTCAGCTGCACAATATTTTTGATTTATTAAATAATGATTTGTTGTGAAATATAAACAACAACAATAACAATAACAATTGTAGTTTGTATTGTTATCTTGTGAAATACAAACAACAATATATAATAATAATAATTACAACTAATACTACTACTACTATTAAAAAATAATAATAATATATAATTTTTTGTATTTCACAAGACATTGTAATTTCTTTAATAAATTAAATTATTATTATTGTTATTATTGTAGTTTGTATTGTTGTCTCGTGAAATACCAACAATATGTTAATAATAATAATTATAATATATTTTGTGTATTTCACAAGGAATCATAATTTATTTATATAGTTATATAGTTATTATATATATAGTTGTCTTGTGATTGTAAAACACTAATACTAATAATAATTATTATTATTATTCACTAAATAATCATAATTTGTTTAATAAATCACAATTATTATTATTATTATGTTAGATCATTAGGTCATGTTAGGTGCTCTCAAATCAAATACTAGATACTAGTATTAAAAAACTAAGTTTTTAAAAACTTTATTTTTCTTTGATCATATTTTTGCCACACATAGGGCATCACGTAGACTAGGACTGCCACAAAAAAAAAAAAAAATAAATAAAAATATATATATATATATATATATATGCATTGATAAATAAATTTATAAATAAATAAATGACCCTGATATTACTAGAACCGTCTTTCTCTCTTTTGCACATATATGCAATCAAGCCCACATGTAAACTGCAAAAATGGCATGACCTTTTAAGGGCCACCAGCAGCTTTCTTCTGTTTTGTTGCTTGACTCTAATATATTAAACATGCCATATCCTTACAGACAGGCTACAGTGGCTGCATTTTTAACCACATGATCAGAGTCTGTGTTGTGTGACGTGACAGACTGTCATTCTGTCACAGCAGGATGCAGAAACTGGCTCACTGTGGGTTCAGTTAAGTGTTTGAAAGGTGAACGGGTCAGTTTGTACGCCATATATGCATCTGGTGTAGACGCTCTCCCATATGTGCAGTGCACAGACAAGGTTTAATATGCACGCCGTGCACTCCTGCCACCGTTGATGTCAAAGTAGATTCAGGATCAAGTAACACTCGTATACGCTTCTGTATCTTAAAGACAGACATGAGCTTTGAGAGGGTGGGGGGTGGGGGGGTGAACAGTCCCTAAGGATTAGAGTGGAATATGTGTGACGGAAGGTAGAGGGAGGGTTTAGGGCACCAGACACCCTGACTGTATAAAAATCCCTTAATAATTAACACTACACAGGGCATGAGGATAGAGGAAGGGTACAAACGGATGGAAAACCACTGTGTACGTGACAATTACGCAAAGTGGTCAACATGTTAACTAGAACGAATGAATTCTACTGAGAAGTGTTGGGGGATCTCCCAAAATGAATGAAACATGAAGCTCTTTTTAAAGGCTCTTCAGAGTGTCACCTTAAAGGGATGGTACACCAAAAATGACAAATTCATGTTGTTCTAAACCTGTATGATTAATATTCTTCTGTGAAACATAAAAAGGATATTTTGAGAGATTGGAAATGTTTTTTTTTTCCATGTGGAAGTCAAATGGTCAAAAACAATAAAAGATATATATATGATAATTGTATTACTCAGAAGAAAGCAAGCCATACAGGTTTGGAATGACGTGAGGTTTTCTCTTTTATTCTTTTGGTTTATTCATTGTACCATGAAGGACCTTCAGCAAACAAAGCACAAAAGGCTCCGTGTAGTGGAGAAACGTTCTTGATTTTACAGGCTCTTCAGATGCACACTTTTAAAAAAAAATGTATGTAGACTTATTTCACATATCCAGAACATTTAAAGATGTTCTGAAGCTCTAAAGATTATGCCAGCTGTTTTGGGATATACAATGAAATTATTTTTAAAAATATTTTCTTTTGTTTCATAGAATAAAGTCATACAGGTTTAAAATGAAATGATGAGTATCACTCAGATTTATATGTATATTTTTGTATTGGTTTAAATTAGTTTTTATTTTTTCGTTTTCTTTTTAATTCAAGTTTTATTCATTTTGCTTTAGTTTATTTAGTTAAATTTTTTATTTCATATTTTCATTTCATAATTCTGTCATATTTATTAGTTATTGGTATTTGTTTTTATATATATCTATAACATATCTGTAGTTTTTGTTCATTTTTACTTCAGTTTTAGCGTTAATTTTAGTATGTCAACTTAAAGCTGCAGTCCGTAACTTTTTTTGTTTAAAAATGATCTGAAATCAATATTTGAGCAAGTACATAACCAGCCAGTGTTCAAAACTATCACCTTACTTTAGCCCGATTCACAACGGTTATATTATAATGTTTTCTAATTTGAGTGGTACGGGTAGGTTTTTGCGGGAAATTCGAGCATTGCACTACATCATTACGTCACGTCTGTAAACATAAAGAAGTTTTCCCGGCTAGTAGGCTATCGCATGTGAGGATCCTGCAGGTGGCGGATCGTTTAGCCTTTTTTCACAGCAGCTAGAATAATTAAATGTATCATTTTGATGGTGGATTGTGATCCAGAAAGGATTATGTGTTTATGAAACACGTGTGAATGAAATGAAATTATATTCCATTTTTAATTGTGCTTCTGATTACAGATAGCCTGGGATTATGCAAGTTTTTGTATTTTAAAGAAAACCAGTTCGAAGGAAGAATAATTAGCTTTTTGGGTTAAAAGAATTTCTTAATATGAAATTTGAATGGCATGACATTTAGATTAGACTGTACAGAAACTGAAATCTACACGCTAGTACACTCTATACTCATCGTTACGCAATGCTGATGTTGTTAACATTAATCATTTGAGAATAAAGTATAACAATAATAATAATTTGCACGGTTTGATGTGATATCAGCTAAGCGATCGTTAGATTTAATCACCATTGGTAGTCAGATTTATGGTAATGTTTTTTTCCTCAGTTGGTCAGAACAAATGTGACAGACTTGTTACTTACTTGTTCAGAATTGTTACAGAATTCAACTGAAAGAAACTTGCTCTGATTGATCTTAAAATATATCAGTGCCTTTATTTTGTCTCAAAACGCACACCAGTAATGTTTTTTTCTAAAGCACGTTTATAAAAATTACTTAAATGTCCTAATTGAACCATGGCCAAATCCTGGCTTATAGTCTAAGCCCTGTCTGTGAAACCGGGCCTTAATGTAATAGTTTATGAATAAAGCGTTGAAAAGAGCCTTAGCGGCGTGTCCCCTCTATTGTCTAAGGCGGTTATGGCCTTGCTATTAATAATTCAGAGCCATAATAAAACCATTTGATGCTAAAATTGTATAGTCAACATTAAATCAAAATTGACCATAATTACTCTCTGCATTCTTTAAGCACGTCTCTGTTCTTATTATAATAATTCAAGACAGTATTTTAAAAAGAAAAATGTCTTCATAAACATAGACATGAAGTTATTTGGGAGTAAAATGGGTTTAATGCTTCTTCACTCTTGTTTTTCAGAAAGCAGGTTTCTATTCAGATCTAAAAATCATCCCACAAGCAAAAGAAAGTCTTATATGGTGCCATTTAGAATCCATTTTTCATAAGAGTCTATTGGTTTCTGGGTTTTTAGAGCACCAGTACACAGATGGCTTTCTTTTTGAAACTTTTGAAAAAGTTATCCTGAGGTATCAGGTCGAAAACCCCTTCTGGTTCTAAAGGAACCTTTATTGTAAAGAGTGCAAAAGTGTTGTTATTCACAGCTGAACAAGAGCCACCTGCACACGTTTGGTTCACTGACATTATCTTCTGTCTGCTGGGTGGAGAGGCGGTGACCCAAGGAGCAGCCTCTCGTTGCATCGAGGATGACAGGAAGTGAGATTCATGTTGCTATTCCTCTCATCCAGGCAGACAGGAACCCCCTCGCTCTCGATTTCTCATCACTGGCTATCATATGGTCAGGAAATAGGAGTGGGCTGCACCAAACTCAATTGGCATTTAAGCACTTAGGAGTATTCGGGGCCTGTTGTGATACACATTAGACTAACAGGCTTCATCCATAACACTACACAATATTGATTCATTTCCTCAGGGCGAAGGGAATAATAGCATTTATCTATTTTCACTCCTTATCACCCTTGTTGCCTAATCACTTTGACTGTTTGCTGCCATTAAAGTGCTTAAAATCCCAACACTATAATCTCCGAATGGTAGAAAAACTCTGTCAGTATAGGGATAAAGCGTTTGTGGTGTGTATTCGACGTCATTGATGTAACAGCGACATGGATTTAGTGACATTTCACTCTGTGAAAGAGGTCATTGAAGTCACCGGTTTGCGATTATAATTGATAGTTCCTTCTGAATCAGAAGTCTGTTGTCATGAAGCTTCATATGATGACTATTAACCAGAAGAGGAAATGGTGGACTTGTGTAGAGACAGATAGGACACTGGGTTTTCCCCGTCTGACTGAAAGAACTTTTGTAAGTGGTCACAGCTAATGCATATTGACCTATTTTTTCTGAAGATGGTCTGAGATCAGCTTTCCATGTCCTCTTTTGGCTCACGCTGAGTCCTGGTTTCTGTAGCTCACTATGGTAGTGCGTAACAGGAAAAGTGCACCGTGCCTGTGAGCTGCAGAGCATCCGCCTAGAAAACGCAGCAAACACAGCCGCAGATCTGAGAGAGGTTAAAGTGAAGAGAGGAAGAGATTTTGCTGGTTGTGGAACATAGTTGACTAGGCCTAGAGCTTGTTCTCCACTGGTTTTGCTTTTTGGCCAAGATCGTGAATTAAGAGGAGATCCCTGTTAACTGCATACACTTCTGACTAATGGTTAGAGAACTATTAATAACACATTTACATTTATGCATTTAGCAGACGCTTTTATCCATTGCATTCAAGTTACAGTTTTTACATTTTATCAGCTCTTGCTTTCCCTGGGAATCGAACCCATGACCTTGGCGTTGCTAGTGCCATGCTCTACTATTTGAGCTACAGGAAAGCCTTTTCTTTAGGAGAGACTAATTCTTTAACTGCGCAAATAAAACAACTGTAAACAGCAGTTAACAGAAGCAAGAGACGCTGAAGATGAACGCAAAGAGGAGCAAATACTGTAGCAGGCATAGCAAGATCACTGTTCACGATGTGCAAAATATTGGAAGAAAATCCTAAATAATGAATTAGGTTTGTCTGAGGGAAACTGATTGTCTTCAGAAAAGTTTAGATGCTATTTCTTTTCATCTTACCTCCATTTAATGCATTTTAATGTAGTATTTACTTTGTTTACAGCGGTAATCAAGGAAACGTTCTATCGCTGCTGTTCCATAAGCGCCACCTGCTGGCAGAGAGTGAATGTGCATCTCATTCAGCCCGTCTGCTGCTTCTGTTTCATGTAGATAATACACTAACAGAATGTGTTAGTGTATGTGTTAGTGTAATGTTATGTAGTATTATTTCACAAAGCTAAGGTCAGTTCATTCTGTTTTTGCTTCACATTTTGAAATGATACTAATCTAATTTCCATCAAAACTGCTCATACTATAATGTAGCAAGTTTGTTTGGATCGTTGATTAAAACGCAGTGGTTCTGTTTAATGCATTTTGATTGATATAAAGGCCCAGTCAGGGAAAAAATGTGATAAACCGTGAAACCAAGAGAATCCTAATCCACTAATTTCACATACAGATGACAATGTCGTCGAAAACACGGATCCGCAAAAAATGATAATGCTGTATCATTCATGCTAGTCCAGTAGATGGCGATATGACGTATGACGATCAATAATGATGAATAACGCGTATGACGTTTTCACAAATTTGTGTTTTCAGGCCCCACTGTTTTCGTATAAATGAATGGCAAAATGCATAAAAAGTCTTCTGTTTTAAGTTGAAAACAGTGTCGTGTATATGAGTTCGTATATATGAGTTGGGAAGCATTCAAGTCAGTTTGGTCAAAGCAAGATGTACCTTTTCTACATAAAATGTAAAAAAAAAAAACTACAAAAGGATGAATAAAGAATGTGCATTGGGTGAGTTTAGCTTTTTTAATGGCTTTATTCAGTTTTGATGGTACCGCAAATCGAATCGTTATATATTTGTTTTAATAAATTGAGAAACAAATCACTCATTTGAGCTAATTTACCATTAACAGAGATGCTGCATTAATTGCGTCCAATGTTTTCTCACTGACACTGCATTATCCCTAAATGTATGTCCCACAATGCACTGCTCCACTGCTATAGACACCAGTTGAGAAACTGACACATTTACTAGATCAGCTTAATCATTTTAGCAGACTCTGTCGATTATGTCGACCCCTTACATTTAAGCACCATGTTACTAATATAAGTAGATGTTAAGCTCACCGTTGCATGCAAAACAACAGGATGTATGACTTAGAAACAGGCTATGAACAAATCGAGTGTCTGGTTTCTATTTTGTAATGAAAGTGCAGTTGAATGGAAGCATGGAGACTGAGATCAAGACATTGCAATGCTTATTTATAGTTTATTTACAATCACAATCTCGGTGCCATCACCTTGGCAAACGGCAACAGCATCCTTATCAAAACAACACCTACATGTTGTTGCGAGTCGCAACAGTCTGCAGTTTGCCAGAAGGTGAAAGAGTGAGACGGAGAGCGGTAGGAAATCAGTTGTGGTCTTACATATGAAGAAACACACTTTCACACACATGCGCGCGCACTCTTGCTGTGCTGTCCCCTTTTACCAGTGTGTCATGTGAAGCAACGGCAGACACCAGTGCAAGTCTATTTTTAGCAAGTGCCTGCAAGACGCAAGCACATTTGTTAAAATGCCGCTCAACGGAATAGCAATGTTAGCTATCTCTGCATCTTGTTGCATTATCAGAAACGAGACATGAGTGTAACATATAGGGCAATATTTTGAATAGTAGTAGGAATGTTTTGTATGATATATGTCTGTTTTTATGCACTTGTGCAGACTGGAGGGTTTGACTTAGCTATGGTGCTAGTGTATGATGCTTTTTCATGAATACTGTACAAATTGGTGTCCTGTTACTTTTCTAATAAGCATTAGAAGCACACATTATGTTTTTTTGTTGTTGTTGTAAAAGCTATTAGATGTGGTAGGCAAAATGCTGTCTAACAGAAAATTAAGCCAGCGTGAACTGTAGATATTAAACACATTAAATTTCAGTGTTACAGTAAAATGGTGATTTTGGCTCCCAGAAATCTTGAACTGTATCCATCAAATAAAATAAATGGCAAAGTTGTATTGATATGCAGTGTCGTGTTATTATTGCTTATATACTGCACTGCACATAAGACTTATTTTGAAACAGGTTTCACTCAGAATTTTTTTTTTACAAATTATAACAATAAAAAAGGCAAGTAACACTGAACTTAAACTTGACATTTTTAGAAAGACTGAAATAAAATATCCCAATAATCTTTGTTTTATTTACAGGTGCTCAAAATTATTACAATTATTTACAAATATTTGATACTGTGTATTATAGTATTTATTAATATTAGCTTTTATTTTTATATATTTCAGTTAATAATAATTAATTCAGTTAATCTGCTTTTGTCATGTTTATTAGTTTAAAATTATAGTGTATAATCTATTAAAGGGGTCATTGGATGCCCATTTTCCACAAGTTGATATGATTCTTTAGAGTCTTAATAAAAAGTCTATAACATACTATGGTTCAAATTGTAAAAACACCTTTTTCCCTGTCAAAAACAGCTCTGTTTTCAGCAATCCGTTTTAGCCCATGTTGCTTTAAATGCTAGTGAGCTCTGCTCACTATTAACATCTATTAATAAATAATATAATAATATACTGTATATTATTTTATATTATTTCAGTTTTAATTAAATTTTACTTCACTTTAAATGTATTTATTTCAGTTAGTTGCCAAGGCAATATTTAATATTTATTTTTCGTTTATGTCTTAAGTTATTTTTTATTTATATTTCATTCCAGCTTTATTTCAGTTACTGAAAAATGGAATCTACTGGTTTAGTTTTAGTTAACAAAACAATACTGATATTCAATGCAATGCAATGCAAAAACTAACTAACTAGCTAAAAAAAAAACTATAAAATAAATATTAGCTCATTTTAGGTACCAGTAATATTTAGCTGTGACCCACATTTTCTATACAACTCTTACCTCATGATTTCCCATCATTACCAAAAAAAAAAAAAAGAGAAAAAAGTAACAACTAAAATTGTGGAACCCAAGAAGTGACATAAGCTAATTCATCTTGGTGGGAAGATTTTTTTTTTCTGCAAATATTGCATTGTTTGACTGCAACACTGCTCAACCATTCAACCCGCTATCATAGTTATTATAAAAAATGTATCAAGAAAATATTTTCTTTATTCCAATATTTCCAAAATTAGCTAGTCCCTTCTGAGTGACATCTGAATCGGCTAAATTGGTAACCGTTACTCATTCTGCCTTTTTTTTTTTTTTTTACTAGTGTCCATTTAATTTGAATGTATATTTAATATTTATTTCTAGAAAATGACAGAATCACAAATCATAACATAAACCAGGGATTCAAATTGTATCGCAAGTTATATAATGAATTTTAATAATGAATAAAAAAATAAGTTCATAAAATATTTAGCATGACCACCTGCGGTTGACAATCTCAGCACCTTTTTGAAGTATTTCGTTTTTTTTTGCAGTCATATTTTACACCCTACTCGGGGAATGAGCCTAATATAGGTATTAGACTCTCAAAGAAAGCTCTTTTATTCCTCAGTATAGCAGGTGAGGCTGGTGCTAAAGTGATTGGAGGATGAGAGAGAGCTCTATTTCGGGAGTTTTCTTTGTTGAATTAATTTTGCTTATTTATGCATGCACCTCCACATGAAAGCATCCCGCTTTCGGTCCCTAGTGGAACTGATGAGTTGTGGAATGAGAGGAGTTTTAGCTCTTTCTTTCTCGATCCCTCTCTCTGTCTGATTCACTTCCCTCACATCTTCTGTTCTTTCTACCTATGTTTCCTCCTCTCTTTCTTTGCAGATGAATGGAAAGGTCACTAAAGTGTTTATTCCCAGCGCGATTGCGCTTTATTGAACGTGACGAATAGATTGGTGTCGTATCGATTCCTCTGATCAATAGTGTTTGGAGAACTACAGAGGACTCTAATGAGATTGTTAGTAACCCAATTAGCTGCAAAAAACAGCTTATGAATTATGCAAGCCGTTATGCTTGGCTGCCATATCAAAAATAAACTAAACACATTATTATCAACCTAATTAGTGGTGGGCAAGGTCAATGAATGTCAGTCTTCATTATTAGCTTCATGACTTCGAATGCGGCTCGACGTTGATCGTATTTTGAGCTAAACGTTAAATCCTGTCTGTCCAATCAATGACTTCACATCACTTGTAAGGAGAGAAATGATATATCAAATCGATAGACACTTTTATTTGAAATAGACTTGACTTTTAATGTATAAAAGCATTTGGTCAGTGAAGATGAGGTTGTGCAACTGTTTAGTGCATTCGGAAAAAGAAAAGATGGATGGACAGATGAGCGGTTGGTCAAATTCGACTGGGACAAAATTTTTCATAACTCTGTCAGGCGTAAACCTGCTCCGGCTTTCAAGCTGCATAAAATCAATGAGTGCACCATTAACCTACGATTGCACCGGTTCACTCCACCGCTGCCCCCCATAGTTCATGACCGCATGAGAAAAAGACAAACAGATCCAGAGCAGTTTGTGTTTAGTAACAAATGTAGAAGGAAAATCAGATAAACACACATATAGCTTTAGAAATGTCTTATAACTATAAATATTCTGCATGCTTACTGATTGCTGCTATGAAACTGAATCATTTCTGTTTGAAATCCCACATTACACTGAAAATAGATCTTAGAGGAATATTCTGGGCTATTTACAGCTTCAGCGTCTTAAATATAAACTTCAATGTACAGCGTTTTTCAGGTTGCTCGCTTTCTTTAAGGAATACTTCGGGTTGAGTTCAAGTTGAGCTCAGTCGACAACACTTGTGGCATGATGTTCTTTAAAGTTTTGACTTGTCTCTCCTTTTCTTTAAAAAAAATCTTTTAATTAAAAATTATGGAAGTAAATGGTGGCAATCTGTAAATGATAAAATGTGTAGTGTGGCCAAAAGACATAAAGAGTGTGAAGAAAATGCTTACTAACCTTTTCTGTGTAAAGTTGTATCCAAACTTTGTTGACACAACAAAATAAAGCCCTAAAACAATGGTAAAAATTAAAAAGAGCAACTTTACAGCTTAAATAATACAGAAATGTACTTCATTTACTTCCACTTTAAGAGCTTCACCGTATAAAGTTTACATTTTTATTTGAATCCAGAATGATCCGATTTGAAACACAGTACAGAAAACTGATTTATACAATTTTTAAAATGGTGTTTTAAACTTTTTTTAAAAGTACTTATAGGATTTCTTAAAATACTGATTTTTAGGTGAGAAATATAAATAATTGTAACATTTACACACATAAACATAAAATGTATATTTTTTATTAAATTAAATTAATAAATATATGTATAAAATTATAGATTATTATTTAATGTCTAAAATACATTTTTATATTACAAAATATATAAGAAATTAATATTTACAAATTTATTTTACAAAATAAAAAAATGAATATATATATAACATTATATATATATATATATATATATATATATATATATAAATGTTTACTTTTGAATGTAAATTAAATTAATAAAATATATGTATACAATTATAGATTTTTATTTGATTTATTTAATTTTATTTAATTATTTTAAACAAAATGTAAAAAATAAATATGCATATAATATTATTTGATAATCTTAACTACCTTGTCTACTACTATTATTTCCATTGTAAGAACTTCACCATTTATTGTTCTTGAAAACAATGGACGAGTCAGAATTTATATATTATATATTATTCCTATATAATAACCTTTGTGTCAAATGCTGTCAACTGAACTTAACTTGTAACTGAACCCTACATATTCCTTTAAGACCAATGATCTTTGAAATAATGCACTTACAATGTTAGTCAATGGGTTTGGAGGTTTAGATGCAGAAATGAGAATCCTCTCTAGCTCGTATATGAATCAGTTAATAATGAAGTGTTATTTGAGCTGTAAAGTTGTCTAAATCATCTTTTCCTAGTCTGAGAAACTTTTGGTTAGACATATGCATAAACATGAGGTTGAAAATGAACCGGAATATGCTTTTAAGAACAAGGCTTTATTCCAAAAACCAAAATCTTTTTGAGGTTTGAGGTCTGATGAATTTTTATTGGGGGATTATTAAAGAAGCTCCCTTTGTCTTTTTGCTGCATACTGTACACTTCAAACGTCTCATACGGCTGTTATATATTATTCATGTGAGAATTATGTAACGGTGCCTACATTGTGAAATGTCATAGAAGATTCAGAGGAGTTTGTTAGGTATCAGGTTCACAGATCTGATCGTGGATGGAAAAGACAGTTACAATTATACTGCCATAGATAATCAAGCGTCGTTCTGCTTTGTTCTCCTGCTGGAGCAAGAGTTGTGGAGCGGTGTGTTTTATGTGTTTGATCACGATGTGTCCCGGTTGCAGTGGTGTGTGGGTGTGGGTTTGTGCGCTGATGTGGAGGCAGGGTGGAGGTTGCCTGCACCGTTGCAGAAGAAGGTGGAAAGTGGGTGACTCATCCAAAATTAAACCACAAAAGCAAGAGCAGATTTGTGCGCTCTGGGGCTGCACACACACTCACACACCTGATAATGCAGGTTAATTAATGATTAACCTGCCATTTTTTGAAATAATGAAATACCGTTTACCTAAATTAAGAAATTCATAACCATAAAACAGGTCAGACGACTGTCCAACTAAACCCTGATCATTCAAACAAATAGTGTAAAATTTATTGATTCACTATTTATTTGTATTTTGATTTGATTCAAAAGCAGTGGTTTATTCAGAACAGTTCAGTTTAAGCTAAAGTACAGCAGACTGATTCAGTAACTTTTTTGAAAAATAGTGTTGTCAAGTGAGAAAAAGAAAGTATTTAAGCAGGTGAGACATACAAACAGATTTTTTTTATGTATAATTAGGCTATCATTGTAAATATAGACATATATATACATACATTCACATACACACATAAACATTCAAAATTCTAAAAACATTATATAGCACTAAATATGTAGCAATATCAATTATTTATTATATTTTTTATAAACATTTTCTTATAAAAGATTATATATTTAATATTACACATCATATATATATATAAAAACACAAATTTGTTTAAAATAATGTTTAAATATATACACAATATTTTAATGTATAATTTTAATGAAATAAATGTACAATTTAAAATAACAATATGTATATATTAATATGTATATATATATATATATATATATATAAAATAATTTTAATATTTTTATTTTACATTATATACATATATATAATATTTATATTATATTATTTATATTAAAATACATTATATAAATTTAGTTTTTATGATTTTTTATTTATAAAAATCATAAAATAGTCTTTTTTTATATTGTTATTGTAAAATATTATTATTTTATTTTATCATATTATTATATTATATTATGCAAAACACTAACAATTCATTATTTGGTGATAAATAATGTGTAGGATCTGTGTCGGTCAGTTAGCAGGGTTTTTAATCAACACTTTGAGAACGTATGAATCGTTTACCATCGTCAGATTTCTTGTTCCTCACTGGACGTCTTATCATCTGTCATATCGCAGAGCTGAGAGGAGAGTAAAGGCGGTCATCTTCTGAGGTCACAGAACAGAAGACTTGTCTGTCAGTGGCTGCTGTTGCTTTGCACACTGGGGCCGCTGGAGTCTGTCTGCGCACTGATCAAGAGAAGTGTCGCCCAGTGGAAAAGAGCAGGGTGTGTTTCTCCGTCTGAAATACAGGGCATGGAGACAGAAAGAGAGATGAAATGAGTAAAAGAGCATTTGTAGCATGGGATTGGTTCTTTCTGCCTGCGTGGATGGCTGCTTTAGCACTCAAATTGCTTTCCGACGTCTGAGCTCTCCTCAGGGAAATATAGAGACGCAGAATCAGCGTATGAAGGAGAGCGGACACTGAGCGGCCTGATGGATTGGCTTGTGAGATGTGTCTCACTGTCTCTTTTTTTTTTTGAAGGGGGATGTGCGTGAAGCCGGGGCGGACCACTAACGTTTATAAAGCAATATGAGTTTGTGAAACCCCAGAGGTGTTGTTAGGCTGTGAAAAATGACGTTAAGTCTCAAGCGTACTAGTAAGACCGGCAGATTCTTAGTGAGCGGTGTGTCTCTCAGGTTAAAGGATTGGTTTACCCATACGTTTTGTATTTACGTTGTTCCAAACCCATATGACTTCTATTCATGTTTGAAACACAAATGAAGATTTTTTTAATTAAACATGAGAGGTTTCTGTCTCTTCATTGAAAGTCTGTTCCACCTAATCTTTGATGCTTCTTAAACTTTATAGAGACATCTTAAAATTAATCTGCATGAATCGAGAGGTTTAATCACAAGTTATCTGCAGAGACCTGATTACTTTATATGATGGACAGATTTAATTTAGCCTTTTATTCACAAATAAATATTGATCGGTGCACACACATAGAGCTCATCAGATATGGTAAACATACTCAGAAAAAAGGTACAAAAGCTGTTACTGGGGCGGTACTTTTTAAAAGGTACACCTTTGTACATTTACATTTATTCATTTAGCTGACGCTTTTATCCAAAGCGACTTACAATTGCTATATATGTCAGAGGTTGCACGCCTCTGGAGCAACTAGGGGGTTAAGTGTCTTGCTCAGGGACACATTGGTGTCTCACAGTGGATTCGAACCCGGGTCTCTCACACCAAAGGCACGTGTCTTATCCACTGCGCCACCACCACCCAATAATTGTACCTTATTTACCCCTAAAAGTTGCTTCATTAGTACCTTAAAGCTACATATTAATACCTAAAGAGTAATATTAGTACCTAAATGGTACACATTAGTACCTTTCGAAAGGGTAACACTCCTTATTTACCTCTAAAGGCGTTTATTAGTAACTTGCAGGTACATATTAGCACTTTAAAAGTAGGCCTACATATTAGTACCTAGAAGTACCTTTTGAAAAGGTACTGCCCCTGTGACAGATTGTGTACTTTTTTCCTGAGAGTGTACTGCCCCAGTGACAGCTTTTGTACCTTTTCTCACAGAAGTTCAAACATGTGAGATTTAAAGGTTTATGGGTTTGGATCAACATAAGGGTGAGTAAATTATACAGTTTTAAAGTTGTCGTTCCCTGAAAATGAGTGATCCGTTAATTGCTATCATATTGAGTCAATGAGTTGATTAACTGGAATGATTCAGACTGATTTTGTGAGCCGAATTAAATGAATCAAATGATACTTTGACTAAATCTGACTCAAAAGAATGATTCTTTCATAACATGAATGATTCTCTAATTTCAGTGAAATTTTGGTTCATTCCTCACAAAAACTTTCATGTGATTTCAGATTACCTGGAATATAGCGTTCAAATGGGTTTTGACATATTATGGTGATTTTGAATACTTTTTGAAGCCTGAAAGCTTCAGTACCTATTTATTAGCTGCGTCCCAACTGACACACTATGCACTTATACACTCTGTACTTATTCACTAGGTACTCAGCCATGTAGTGCATGAAGTATATAAGGTTATTTTGTCATTAATAGCCCAATGCTATCTCACGACCAATTTGTACGTATTTTGTGAGGTGGCTAATTCGTACGAATTATCGTGTGAATTAGCCACCTCGTAAAATATGTACGAATTGCCGTGAGATTGGGCTAGATAGCCCCTCCCCCTTCACAACATAATTAAAGACAGTTGAATGCAAAAAAGTGTTCAACATTCCACACTTCGCTTTTTGGGTTATTTAAGTGCATCATCTGGGTATTTAAAGTGCACATGTTCTTTTTGGAAAGTTCAGTGTGAATGCACTACTCTATGGAGGACGAGAAATTACTTAAGTATAAATGAATAAATGCATAAATGAATAAATATATAAATACATGAATAAATGAATAAATAAATATATAAATAAATGAATAAATAAACAATTAAATGCTGAAATAAATATTTATTTATTCATTTATCTATGTATTTCTACATTTATTTAATTAAGTAAATGCTGAAATAAATAAATAAATGCAGATATGCATAAATTATTTTATCAAAAGTGTCATTTTTAATTGTACTATTTTGTACCATTTGTGTTAAACTACATTTATTTCTGCATTTATTTATGTATTTCTACATTTCTACATTTATTTATTTCTGTGTCCGTATGTTAATAAGGTAGGCGGTCCAAACCCTTCTCAACGCAGGGTTGGTCAATTAGAACAACCATTTCTGTTAGGAACGAACACGAGATAGCAATTAGTCTAGTTAGTGTGCTAGCTTTATTAACTGCGGTCAAGCTAGCCACGTCTTGAAAATAAACAAGCTGTTTCTCAATACCAAGTACGCAAAGTTCAGACTTGCATCCTTGGTAGTTCCGACTTCGCAAGTTCGACTCGGGAGAGGACGCAAGTCTGGTGTTTCAGTTCCCCTGTTTCCCCCTCACAGCGCATGCGCAACTTCAGTACGAAAATCATGCCCTGCGTCCCAGTGTTCATACTATACATCCTAAATAGTATGTGAGATTACAATAAGTGTGTCCCAAAGCATAGTATGTTGAAAAGAGTATGCCAAAAGTCCCCGGATGGTCTACTATTTCAGGTCGAGTTTTGAAGTGTGGATCCGTGCACACTCTAATGGTTAAAATTGCCCACAATCCGTTAAAGACGCAATTGTGTGACGTGATAGTATGTCCCAAAGCTTGCCTGCTCCTCTACTACACACTCAAAAGTGTGTACTCTTTCTTCACCAAAAGAGCACATACTTTAAGGGCGTAGTATAAGTAGGCACATTGGGACGCAGCAATGGTATCAAAATCTGAAATAGCAGAAAGTTTCCTGTAAGGGCTAAGCTTAGGTGTAGGGTTGGTGTTATGACGCCGTTATGACAGCATCTTCACATCCATTTGATCCAAATACATAAGTAAATGTAGTATAACACAAATGGTACAAAAATAGTACAATTAAAAATGACACTTTTGACAAAATAATTTATTCATTCATTTATGCATATCAGAATTTATTCATTTATTTCAGCATTTATTTATTTATTTATTTATTTATTCATTAGTTCATTTATTTATGTGTATCTACATTTATTTATTTCAGCATTTAATTAATCATTTATTTATTTGTTTATTCATTTATGTATTTCTACATTTATTTATTTATGCATTTATGTATTTCTACATTTATTAATTTATGCATTTATGTATTTCTACATTTATTTATTTATGCATTTATGTATTTATTTATGCATAAGTCATTTCTCGTCCTCCATACTACTCGCACTATTTATACTACAAAATGTCAGAGAATAGCGCACCTACTGTAATTGCATAAAAAAGAAAGACTGATACAATTCTTTCAAATACTCCTTGTGAAAGGACTCATGCACCACCTTGGTGCAAAAAACTATGGATTGTGAAATAGGATGGAGGGTTAGGGAGAGGATCAGATGAGGGTGGGGAAGGACGGTGGTTTGGGATCTGGGTTGCGTGTCTAACCTCGAGAAGGACCAATCCAGTAGCAGGAAAATGATCGCAACAGTTTTTATCACCTCTATTCTCTTGAGTAATGCAACCCAATCATAGGTTTTCTAGGACATCTGTCTCACAAGTGTCTCTGGATAAAAGAGCCTTTCTCTTGGAAAAAGTATTTGCTAAATACTAAATACTACCACTGTTGCAATTTGACAAGCTGCAATAGTTCACATTTTTAATGTCAAGGTTATGGGCAGCTAAAGATAAAATTAGCTATAATTCTAAAATCAAAGTCTTGGATCAGTAAGTTTATTTATTTAAAGAAATGCATAGTTTTATTCAGCAAAGATGCATTAAGTTGATCTAAAGCGAAAGACAACTTCATCAAAGAATCACTGTTTCCACAAAAATATGAAGCAGAACAACTGTTTTAACATTGATGATAATAATAAATGTTTCTTGAGCAGCTAATTAGCATATTACATTGATTTCTGAAGGATCATGTGACACTGAAGACTGGAGTAATGATGCTGACAATTCAGCTTTGAATCACAGGAATAAATTACATGTTAAAATATATACAAACAGAAAACACTTATTTCAAATTATAATAATATTTCACAATATTACTGTATTTTTGACCAAATAAATGTTTCTTGTTGAGTATAAGATACTTCTTTCAAAAACAAAAAATTTAAATGAGTGTAACCATGTGTTTATTTATACTCGCTGAAATATTCTGCAAAAATGTGATGGCGTGAACCTTGCGAACATTCAGCGACTAGATCTTCTTTTGAAGCGCTATATGTAGTAGCTTCTGCCACCTTGTAAACAGAAGTTTATTTCCCGGTGGACTGTAAAAACCTGTGCTCCCTGACTCCTGGAAATGGCATAAAGCAGTCAGTCAGATCAGAACTGGCTCTTGCCACTGATGTGTGCAATCTGCAGCCAGTCAGCGAACGGTTTGGAGGTCGGCCTATGGACTGCCACATCTGAGGCCAAAACTAGGTCAGATTTGGCATAATGTATCTAATGTGACCAAATGCACATTTAGTGTTATATATTCCTTATTTCCCACATCTTATTTGGTTTATACAGCTTTTATGTTATCAAACGTTTTGTGCCATTTGGTACAGGTGCTTAAAACACTGCGTACTGGATTAATGTGCTTCTGATAATCCCAATCCTGTAACTTCCCGACCCGGAAGCTAGCAGTGAGTCTACAACAGATCTGAGCATGATGGATGATGTAGTCCAAAATCTGTTGAGCTTCCTGCTTCTCTTACCCATTTTCTGAGAGCTGGGTATTTCTTGTTTCACAGCAGTTGTGAGTACAGAAGAGAAGCAATGAATTATTAAACGTGCTGTGTTTGAGCAGAAATAGAAACCTGCCTTCAGAAGTATGAAAATATTGCTCATCAACAGGGAAAAGGATGCATTGTTTTGTATTAAAGAAACTCATATTTTCTGCATAATGATGCATTTAAAAATGTGTGCTGCTAATCTACAATAGGGGCTTGTGACAAAGGTTCTTGACAATAATCCATCTATCCATCCAGTCATTGTGATTACATCTGAATAACTTTAACCTATGCATATCATCAATTTATTTATTTATTTATTTATAAAAATGCAATTCTTTAGTTTAGTTTCTTTTTTCATAAAAAAATCTTAAAACTCAAATTTAAATAAAATATTACTCATATATATTTTATATTATTTATCTTATGATTTTTAACAAAATTTAGTTTAAAGTAGTTTTTTTTTTGCCTCTTCATTTTAAAATGTAATATTTACACTTTTATTTACATTTATTTTATTTAAAAAAGTATATATATATATATATATATATATATATAAAAATATGTAAAATTTAAAATTTTAAGTATATTTATTATGTTTTTTGTTTTAAAATAAAATCTGTATATTTTATTTTTATAATATGACTTTTTGCCTGAATTTAAAGGAATTTTATGAATGAATTATAAAATTAAGGATGTAAATTAATGTATTCTTTCTTGTTTTACAATGTTAAGCTTAAAATTAATTTTTTGCTTTTATTTCTGAAATCTAAAAAAAAGAATTTCCTGCTTTTGATTAGAGAGATAGACTACTTTAAAGAAAATGAACAGAAAACTTTGTTGCTTTCTCATTTTTATTACATGTTTAAATTCTCTCATTTATTTGTAATTTATATTTTGTACATTTTCATAAAAAAGAATCAATTTAATGTTTTATTATTATTTTATTTTATTTATTATATATTATTTTATATTATTATTGTATTATTTGATTTATTATATATTTCAATAATTGTATTTTTTTTTATTTTAAAATGTATTCATTTAAAAAAATATATATTTTTTTAAATTTTATGTTTAAAATGTCATTTATTCTCTGCTTTTTAATTTTGAAACTTTGAATTGTAACATTTAGTTCAGTTTCCATTTGCTTCTGATTCTTATTCTTATAAATATTTACTTTTAAAGAGTGAACAGAAAATAATTGAGAGTGGCAAATAGGATTGGGATTTGAACCTTTGTCAGTCTTTGTGCACTAAAGTTCATGGTTTCAACTACCGCTCCACATCTCCTAATGATTCTTTTCTACTCTAAAACAGTTTTCAACTCTAAAACGATTTCTTTTCTACTCTAAAACATACATATCATGTGTTGATGGATGGAATTTAAACTACCGATGGCCATTTCATGACTTATTTATTATTTATCTACTCTTATAAAGCACAAACACACTCCCTGTGGCTGTTACTCCGAGTGCTGCTGTAATGATACCAAACAGGACTGCTGGGACGGACAATCAGAGATTAGTCACGGATCAAAGTGATTGCCACCCCTCACACGCTTCTGCATCACTGACACTGAAGCATAGGGAAGGGATTTGTCACTCTCACACTCAACATGTTTCAGACGATGGCTGTGATAGAGAGAAAGAACATTTCCATGCTCAAATAGTGTTATGGAGAAGTGTGCTGAAACCTTGGCGAACCCTCAGCAGAAGCAGGCCTGACTAGTTTAGAGTTAAGACGCTTTATGAGAAGTTAAGCACTGAAATCATTTTAATCTGCTTTGAGGACGTTTGATACTTTAGGACATTTGGAGACAAATTCTGTCTGTGTTGTAAAAATCCCATTTGGGTGTTTTTACAGTGTACTTGAAGCGCTTAGTGTTTATTGATGAAGTCTACAGTTACTGTAAACTTCAAATAGCTGGAGAGCTGAAAACTTCAACAGAGGTATAGTTTTAAACTTTTTAAAGAACAGTCATGGGTGTTCAGCAAGTGTTTGGGACGTTCCTTTAACATTGTAGTTTGCCAAGATACATCCAGTGTAGGGTCACAGAGATGCTGGTGCCGAGATACAAGGTAGAGAGAAACAGTGCCTGCTTTTTCAGCTGTGTTCTGGAAGTAGCCTATTTTTTCTACCACGAGGTAAATCACAACATTACAAACTTTGATTTGAGGCAAAAAAGCATTTGGAAATCAGACAAAAAGGTACAAGACTGTGTTTTTGTTGAAGAAAAGAACCATAGTCCCATGAAGCATTGTGAATGAAATAAATTAAAAATAAAACAATTGACAATGTAAGTTTATTGCAAGAGATGCATATGTATATATATTGCATGACTGTCTTGTCTCAGTTCTCTGTCGGGTGAATTTTTTGCACAATTATTTAATAATAAGCTGAAATAAGGTGATTTTAAGGGGCCAACTAAGCATATAGCCTTTATTAGCAGCCCAGTAGGTGTGTCTTTAATTGTTTTTAAGTTATTGTTAAAAACAGATTCCTGCATGTATGGATAAAATGAATGGGATTTTAATTACAGAACCAGACTATACTATTAACCTGCTTTAAAAAAAAAAAGTAGCTATAAGCTACAAACAAAAACTACCATTGAAGCTGATTATGGGAGTATTGTAATTTTATATCATATTATAGGCCTATAACTAAATCGGAGTTTATCTGACTCAGAAACTATGGAGATTTTGAATGAATGAATTTTGTGATGGACTTTACACAGATATAACCGAGTCAGAAACATAGTGTAAACAGCAGTGTTTAACTAAAACAAATCAGACTATCGGTTCAAACTACAATGTAGCATTTTGTCACACAAGTAGATTATTACTAGAAATGCTGCATATGCAAAACAGCGGAGTTGCTGGCATGCTATAGTGAAAAAAAGTTAGAAGCGTCTTTTTAGGCATAGATATGTATATGTAGATGGTGCATTCGACTGCTTCAGATGCATCAACCTGTCCACTGTCTTGGAATGATCACTCATACTAAAAAAAAAAAAAAAAAAAAATCAATGAATGCTCATTAGAAAATGCCACAGCACTGAGCAGCCTATGTTTGTAATGAATTACAGATAAAATGGGATAAATTTTCACAGGTGAGAATTTGTTGGTTTTTGTTTCATGTAACTAGATATGCAATATTGTCTAACATTAATAATAAACTGAATGCTGTGCGAATCAGCTGCTGAAGTCTATTGCAGATAGTTCATGGACCAGCTTTGAGTGTTTCAATATGGCCGACAGCTTGCATATAGTGGCCAATAGCAACAGCCTTTATTGAGGCATCTGTGTATATATATCTATGGTTCCAGATGGTTGCTTGCGATTTCAGTCAGGAAGTTCTGGAAGTAAAATCCTATTAATTTTCTTCATAGTGGAACAGTTTTTTAACTTATAAACCATAGTCAGACCTATTGTGAGTTTTGAGGTTGTTAATAGATGCTGTGCTGTTGTTAAAGTTGTCAATCTGTATTTATCGACTTATTTTTTAAATAATAGTGTTCAACAATGGAATTCATGGTGATAAACTACATTACCCATGATTCTGCAAAGAACAAACAAATCGCACCAAAAACAAACAAACAAAAAAACACACACACTTTAGCACCCATCCGCGACCATGAAACACTATTTGTATGCATATTTTGCAATAATCATAAAATATGTAGTTTATATATACATCTTTAACTCAATGGTTTTATATTAATCTGTTTATTTATTTTGATTATGTCATTCGCAATGTTTCATGGGATTGTAGTTCTTTCCCTCTTTAAAGCCATTAAGTACCTTAGTTAATGTATAATATGGGGTTTGTTTGCATCACTAACACTAAGCAATAGTGATATGAAGCTTTCTGGCAAGAGAAACCACAGCCTATAACTGCTGCCAGCATGATGAAATCTGTTGATACAGTAAGTGTAAACACACACACATGGTCTCGGCCTAACCATAAAAACGCCATACTGCACTGGTCAAAATTCATCCTGTCCACATTTCAACCACAGTGTTATGAATGGTCCAGCTGGTCCTCTTCGTAAAACAGTCCACAGTGTAAACCCACAGGCCACGGTGGGGAGGTGTTAAATGCTCTACTGTCTGCGAAATAGCCAACAGCAATGGCTCACCCAGTTTTGAAATGTCGGGGTCAGTTGGGGACTTGTTCTGCAGTCTCTCTGAGGATATGGATTGAGGGGATTTCCGCTCTCATAATGGGATTTATCCGCATGGTGAGCTGAAAGATGGAGAGAGGGATGAGGGAAGTATGAGGAGCAGCGGGAGGCTGAACTCCCTCATTCTCACGAGAGCATGTTATGATGGCCACAGATGGAGTTTAGCTGTCATGTTAGCAGGGTGTCGAGTGCATGTGATGAGCTGCACGTGATTCCACACCCAATCCCCACAAAACAACAGCGGCTTTGAAGTAGAAAGAGAGATGAAAAGAGCTGTGTGACACTGTGGAACGTTTCATGTCACAGCTAAAAGACAGCTAAAACACTACGGCTCTGTTACAGAGCCTAATTTGATGCTTCACTGTTTATAGAGGCCAAATACAATCCCAGGTAACATGTTTAGGATAAAAACGTTGCGGGAACGTAGTTTTGAAATGTTTTAAAACCTTGAAATGTCAAGTTTTCTTGTTGTGATTATAATTTTATTTAAAGGATACAAAAACAGTTCTACTAATGTTATTTTTACCCAAATATAACATTATTTCAACGTTTATGTTAATATTCTAAGAATGTTAAAATATCCTTTTTCGAATGTTAGGTTTTAAAATGTTTCTTACAACATTCTAAACTGTAAAAAATTGTTTCAAAAAGTTGTTTCAACTTAAAATAATTTGTTACCCCGCTGACTTTTAATTTAAAGTTTAAGACTTTTAATTGAAATTTTAAGTTACTCAATGTTAATTTAAGGGACAACTGGAATATTTTAGTTGACTAAACTAAAAATTTGAAGGCAGCGGGGGTAACTAACTTTATTTTTACCGAACATATATCATTACTTGGATGTTTATTTTTAATATTCGTACATATTTTACGAGGTGGCTAATTTGTATTCAATTCTGATGACCTCACCCGTACAAATTTATACGAATTTTGCCAAATCGTACGTATTTTACGAGTTGCACAATTCGTATGAATTTGTACGAATGACCTACACCTAACCCCGTCCCTAAACCTACCCGTCACTAGGGTCTTGACAAATGGAGTGACATCGTACGAATTCGTACGAATTAGCCTCGAATTGGTCATGAGATAGCGTTGTTTTTTCTTGTCATGATTAGAACGTTATTTAGAATGTTCATCAAGTACAAATAACATGCTGAGGACATTCCAAAAATGTTGTTCTAAGAGAATGTATGAAAACGTATATTAAATATTAATAAAGCTATAAGCATTATTTTAAGAATGTTCTGTTAGCTGGGGTACATGAAGAAAGCTAGCTGTTATCAATGGCATTTATCTCAATGGCAGTTGCTCGGCTAGTGTGTGATCACTTCTATAGAAGGATGTGACTAATCTTGTTGCCAATTGTTGAAATGTTTTTGAGCTAACCATCTAATTACTATGGAGCCACGGGAAAATTATTTCATAGCAATGCTGATTCGTTAATGGCACCACAAGAAAAAACAGAAGTTTATGCTAATGTTTGCTATAGGGGAAGTGTGGCAATGCTGAGAATGCAGCACATGCTTGCTTTTTGTTACGAATAATGTTCTGATTCTAAAACTGTGTTAGCATGATTCTAAGCTAACACCTTTACTCTAACAAGAACAAAAATATCAGTCACAATCATACTGTATATTGGGGAAAAACAGTACATTCATTACTTTTCAATGCTGAATGAATTATATATTAAAATGGACATTTATTGTCTTGAAATTGTTGTAATGCCTCGAATGTAAAGTATATATGAAATTCTGCCTTAGACTTTGGCCAAAATGAGGGATATTAAAAGTAATTTCCTATGAGGCCTTAAAATGCACTCTAGTTTTGCAACTAATACAGTTTGAAACAAAGCACTTGTTTTGTTAGAATACAGTTTGTACAATTTTATACACATCTCTGTTCATTCTTTTTCTTTTGAAAGAAACTATTTTTATTAATATTTTATAGAATGCATTAAATTGATGAAGAGTGACTGTAAAGATATTTATAATGTTATAATAACGCTTTCTTTTTGTTTTCAAATAAATGCAGATTTTTTGGGATTTTCTATTTGTCAAAGAATCAAGAAAAAATGTTTCATGGTTTCCACAAAAAACATTAAGCAGCACAAATGTTTTTAACATTGATAATATTGATAAATGCATCTTGAGCAGCAAATTTCTGAATGATCATGTGACATGAAGACTGGAGAAATGATGCTAAAAATTCAGCTTTGATCACAGGAATAAATTATATTTTACACTATATATACACTTATACACTTTTGGCTGCTAGTGTGAATATATATATATATATATATATAAGAATAAGAAACAAAATTACATAACATTTTAATGTATTAATTTTCTTTTCTTTTTTACGTTTATTTCTATTCATTTATTTTTAATTAACAAATTATTTTAATATATATATTTATTTGAAAAATGTTACATATCTCATTCATCAAGTAACTGTACTGAATCACACATGCTGTTATCAAAATAGCAGGATTTTAATTTTAGCATCACACACATAGCAACAGGTTCAAACATGGTATCGGCCAGATCCAAATGTGTGTGTGAAATCACTGAAGTGTTTTGTGATTACACATGGATTGGGACAAACTCATCACATTCAGTTTGAATTCCTGGCCACAATTAGAGAAATTGTAGCAGGTCTGTAATCCTGCTGCGAGAGTTGAAAGAAGCTTTGGGTTGTTTCACGGGCCATTAGAGGATGATGGGAGGTCAGGTTTGGGAAAGGAGGGAACAGCTCGTCTACTTCCAAATGTGATTACAATGATGCAGCGTGAGCGTGCACATATATTCCTATGATGGGATTTATATCGCGTTCACCTTAAGGGACTAGGCTGGCTGCACGCAATGGCAGTGCATACTTTATTTAGTAGTGAAGTGTGCCTCAGAAACAATGTACATTTACAGTAATGGAGACTTTTGTCATCGAGAAACATTGTAGTTGATTTCCATCTAAATAGGGTCGTTGTTCATAGTTCAGACATTTTTTGGTGGTTGCATTTCTTGAGATGACGCATTTAATGCACTGAACGTGCAGGTTGAAGCATAAAGAGCGCTTTTTCTTCTGTGGTAATTCAGAGAATATGCACAAAGCCCTGCTACACACTGCAAACTTGCCATTTCCTCTGTGCAAAGATATGTGAGCTTAATCACACACACTCAGATTAAAGTGTGTGTGTGTGTGTGCATGTGTGTATATACGGTATGTTGCGTTTGTGCGTTCATCAGCGCTGCTATGGTGAGAGGTGGGAACAACAGAGATGTACGAATTGTTGCTAGAGAAACCTTCCCATGGGGAAGCACTGAGCAACACACTCCAACAAATACTTGCCCTGTTTAAAGACTCGTCCGAAGCTTGATACTGTCTGTCTGGTTTCTATACCTCCATTTATATCAGTACTCTCCTCGTTTCTTTTCTTTCGTCGTTTAGCTGCAGATTCTCCTCGGTCCATTCCGACTGAATGTTTAGGAAATGTGCTGACAACAACATCAGACGGAGGAGAGAGGGAGGGAGGATGGTTTTGAATTTTTCTGGGGTGGTAGAAGGATTCAATAATATCGTTGAGAACGCGAAAACAAGTGTTTATCTCACACAGATTCTTGTTTTATCAACCATCCGCACACACACACACACACACACACACCCACAATCATAAAAATGGTGAACGCTTTTGGGTTTCCATGACCTCCTTTCCCGAGTCAGTCTTTTGTCATATCCCTCCCTCTCTCTCTCTCTCTCTCTCTCTCTCTCTCTCTCTCTCTCTCTGTGTTTCTCAGTCTAATCCTGAGCTTTGGCCACATTTCTCCTCTGGCTGCATGTGTGTCATTCTGTGTTTTGTGTGTGTGAGTGTGTTTAGAGGGGAAAGCTCAGGCCATCTTGAAAAATTGATATTTGATCCCATGTGTAAAGGAGAGGAATGAGTCCAGCTGGCTTCACACCAAACATCAACACTGCTCTCTTTAGTCTGTGATGTATGATGGATTTCTTCATATGCCAGGCTGGCATTTTTAATGACGCAATGAAAAATGTCAGGACCATATAGTAAAAACATTTTAGTAGTTCATCATCTTGATGTTTATTTGAGAGAAACGATAGCTGTACTTTGCAAAAATGACTACATTGTCATGCTGGACAGCCCCGCCCACTGTAAAATTTCACTGAAATCTGATTGGACATTTTGTACCTTATGTTTATGTACATATAAGATGCTCTACTAGGCTGCATTTTTTGTTTAAAAAATAAAGTAAAAACAGCAATATTGTGACATATTAGTACAATTTCATATAACTGTTTTTTATTTGACTGTATTTTCAAATATAATTTATTCCTGTGATCAAAGCTGAATTTTTACTGATTTGCTGCTCGAGAAACATTTATTCTTATTCTATTATGTTGAAAACACTGTGATTCGTTTTCTTCAGGATTCTTTGTTTAGTAGAAGGTTCAAAAGAACAGCATTTATTTGAAAATCTCAATGACAAAATACAGTTTTTGTAACATTATACATATATTTTCTGTCACTTTAATGCAATTCTTGTTTTAAAAAAGTATTAATTTATGTCAAAAATATCTTTCTGGGTCATGGGTCAAAGACAAAAAAGGGGGTTTAAAGCAAAACAATAAAAGTTTAATAAATTTTTTGTGCAATAAAATCCTAAATTTTTACCACAATTTACAGGGGGAAAATATTCTGAGAAAGAAAAATGTTCACAAAAGGTTTTTTAAACATTAAAGTAGACACTTTACATGCATTTAACCCTTACAGAAATGAACCAGTTTTTACAGAAAAAAAATAAAACATGGTTATTATAGTTAAACCACGGTAACCACAAATTAACCATGTTTTGCTACACTAAGCATTTGTGGTTACTACAGTTTTACTGTAATAAAACCATGGTTATTTTTGTAAGGGAATATGCTATATGTATATAAAATAATTACTTTTGTAAATTTATTTTAATGTGGACACCAAAATGGGATGTCTCGTCTTTGACTCTCATATATTATGATTCTCTGTGATTTTCTCAAATCACCCAGCAGTTGTGGACAGACAAGTTCCTTGTTGCTGAAAACTTGTAGTGTCTGGTTAGGACACAGTATAATATCACAGTACTTATATACCATATTACTGGACGTTCATGTTCATGTACCATGGTATTTTCATGGTACTTTAAAGAATACCACACCATGTGTTCAAAAACCCTGGTATTAGCACAACTCGAGGAGAGAGTCGTAGATAACACAGCGACATGTATTTGTACATGTTTATCGTAATGACTGAATGTTGACTGAGACTTTAGCTTAACCGCGGTTAGCTTAGCTTTGCTTGTAGCTAGTCTTCATATTTTCCCCACAGACGTGCCTCAGCAGAAATATTAAACTTCAGCTTTAATCCCAGGCATTACTGTACACAGAGAGAGATGAAACGCCAGCCATGACTGTCACTCATGTGTGCAAGCAATATGGCAGGTGATTTGAAACACTTTAGCTAGCATTAAAAGCAACTGGCAGAGGTAGGCTACTTTTTAAAAAACCTTTTAATTTGAGTCAGAAAACATCATTCTTTCTTAAGCTCACTTTTCTTCTTGCTGCAGGTATATTGATCAAATCACTTGAGCCACATGGGGTAAAACAAACGAAAGACTACAAAATTAGATAAAACATGAATAATTAATGCTTGCTCCAAACCATAAACTTCTAAAGCAACAAAACCTGCCTTGTTTATATGTTAAATATTTATTTGTAAATGTGGATTGTCATTTAACATTTTCGTATTATGTGAGACACCTTTATATTCATTCATTTGGTTGCCAGTCCAATATGTCAAAAAATACGTTTCTTGCTCAAAATATTTCCTCTAAATATTGACATGAAACATCTTGTCATGACTTAACCCTCTTTAATTAATCATTTCAATCACTCTGCATCGTCCTTCTGGCAGGCATCTAATTATTATATTATAAGTCAATAGTTATTAGCATAACTCAGTACCTCAGTGTAACTTTTATTTATATCCTTTTTCCTGTGTTGTCATTCATTTATTGTTAAATCAGTTCTGTGTTTTGTGGGCCTACTCATAGCTTCTGATCTGATTTTTTTTGTTTTATCTGCGTGTAGGTGCCCCGGACGAGCCGTACGGCAGGACCTGTGTGTGTGTGTGTGTCTACAGCTCAGTGGAATGGTTTCAGATCTCCCCAAGGTGCTGATACTGGGGGCCATCGCCGCCGCCTCTGCCTTTGTGGTCACCATCCTTATCGTCTTGGTGTGTGTGGGGTGTCAGAGGTAAGCGAACACACACACACAAACACACACAAACACACACACACACACACACACACACACACACACACACACACACACACACACACACAACATGTGGTTTACAGGAACTGTCCATAGGTGTAATGGTTTTTATACTGTACAAACAGTATATACTGTATTATACTGTATTTTCTATCCCCTTATCCTAACCTTACACCTAAACCTACACCTCACAGAAAACTGGCAATTTTTTTATAAAAAAAAACACTGTTTAGTATGTTTAAAGCCATTTGGTTTACGGGATACAGGACATGTCCTCATAAGCCATGTCATTATACACATTTGCATCCTCATAAACCGTATAATACCCCAGAACACACACACACATACACACACACACACAGACCACAAACATCTTTCATCTATAATACTAGGGCGAAGAACCAGTTATTCACCATATTCCATATATTTAAAAAACTTATATATTTATTCCTATTTAATCCATAATATTAAAAGAAAAAATGTTGCACTATTTTAGGTTGTCGTTCTTACAGTGTAACAATTAAGCACTGAGTAATATTAATTAATAACATGTAGTTACTATATGGGTTATGGGTTTTATATACCCATATGGGTTATGGGTTTTATATATGTACTGTATATATATATATATATATATATATATACATATACATACAAATACATACAAATACATATACACTGTCACTCAAAAGTTTGGGATCAATAAGATTTTTTATGTTTTTTAAGGGGGTCTCTTCTGCTCATCAAGGCTGTATTTATTCGATCAAAAAAACAGTAATATTGTGAAATCTTATTGCACTTTCTAATATTTGTCTCCTATTTTAATATACTTTAAAATGTCATTTATTTCTGTGACGCAGCGCTGAATTTTCAGCATCATTTCTCCAGTCTTCAGTGTCACATGATCCTTCAGAAATCATTCTAATATGCTGATTTATTATGTGTTAAAACTGTTGTGCTACTTCAGATTGTTTTTTGGAACATGTGATACTTTTTTCATTGGTTCTTTGATGAATACAAAGTTAAAAAGAGCAGTATTTGTTCAAAATAGAAATCTTTTCTTGCAACATAAGTCTTTACTATGACTTTTTATTCATTTACCTGAATAAAAGTATTAATTTCTTAAAAAAAAAAAAAATGTACTGACCCCAAACTTTTGAATAGCATTGTATATTGTAACACAAAATTTATTTTTAAATAAATCAGAGAATCCTAAATATCACAGGTCCCAAAAAAATTATGAAGTATCTTACTGATCCCAAACTTTTGAGCTGCAGTGCATATATGTGTGTCTGTGTGTGTGTGTGTGTGTGTGTGTGCGTGTATATATACACACACATATAATTTAGCATGTTCTTTAAGGTTTTTATTGATTCATGACCATAACAGTAGATTGTTCATAAGGTGCATGAGCATTCTTAATTATTGGATTGCTATTATTATGCTTAATTTTCTTAAGTTTAATTATGACTGCTTAATTATGTTGCATCAAAGTATTAAATTTCATTTAGATTTGTTATATCTTTAAATTCTGAAATGATCTCATCATGTGGGAACTGATGTTACGGAACTTATACTGAAATAATCATTAATTGAATCGTTAAGGAACCAGAATCGTCGAGAGCAATCAGAATCAAAACCAGGATGGTTAATTCCTTACAGTTCCCATCCATATCTAATGCTTTATTCCTGATGTTTCTACGTTTGCACATAAAAGTCTTTGTGCACAGACGTGTCCCACTCATATGTCGAAAGAATGCGTCGGCTTCTTAAAAACTCTTTCTCCCCCACTCTTGTGTCAGGGCACCTCCTCCTCTTTTTCTTTAGTTCTCTCTCTTTCCGTCTCTATCTCTCCTTCCCTGCTGCGGAGCGACTTGATGAATGCTAATATCACTCCTTCAGCAGATTGTGTTCCCTCTGTTGGAGCCGTTTCACTGGGAAATGCCTTAAGTTAAGCTCTGCGTCGGATGCTCATTTGTGACAGACTTTAGCTTAGAGATATTACAAGGAACGAAACCCTCCACCAAATCAGTTTCCCATACTCTCAGGCATTGTTCTATTTCTGTTTTACGTAACGTTTCACAGAAAAGATGAATAGGGACTATACTCGTTTGTTGCATACTGACCACAAAGTCATGTTTTTGCTGTACTGCAAAACAACTTGCTCTGAATGTTTTACAAGACTGTTATACAGAAGCCGAGTGTGTTTGTGTTTTAATGTCACTCTAACGGTAAAAACACAGTAAATATGACTGATATTTAGTGCTCAGAGAGCAGGTTGGCGTTGCTGCAAAGTCACCAGATGCCTAATGGAAAACACACACTGAGCTCATTGTTCTGAGATACACAAATTATGATTGAGTAAAACCCCTGTTTCAGAACTAAAATGTTCCGTCTCATTTCCATCGCAGAAACTGAAATTGTACTCACCCTCATGTCTTCCAAATAAGTATGACTTTCTTCAGTGGGACATAAAACGAGAAACTTCAAAGAATTTTCATGCTGCTATTTTCAATGCAATGAAAGCTTATTGCCCCCCCCCCCCCAAAAAAAAAATACTATTCATGTATTATATTCTAAGTCTTCTGAAGCCATACGATAGCTATGTTTCTCCTGTACTGCAGCTCTTAAATCTCATCAGTGTCAGTGACACAAAATGCCATTGCTTCTGCATGTTTCTATCGAATGCCAGGTTGGAAATACAAGAGAGATTTGTGAGCTGTGGTGAATGGAAAGATTTTTAGCAAATAATTTACATTTTTTGATTCCTTTTCTCACAAAAAGTGTCACTTTATGACAATTATTTCATGACTTGTTACTTAAACTATTCAAAATAATTTGTTAATTGAAATAAAGCTTACACAAAATAAATAATATGTGGAAAAATAAAAAAAAAAAGCTAATTCAAAATATAAATAATAAATAGTGTATAAATAATACCAAAATAAAACTTATTCAGAAGATTTGACTGGATGAGACTTGTGATGAGACTTTCTGGATTCAGGACAAGTTCAGTTGCCAGCATTTGTGGCATAATGTTAATTCACGTCAAGGTCTGAGCAGACGTACTTTTTCTTGTTAAAGTACTGCAGGTTTTTGAAAATGTAAGCTGTTCTTGTAGCTCGCTGTCCTAAATGAAAGACTTTGGATGATGACTGGTTATCTTTTATATGTTAAGGAGTCATTTACAGGGCAGAGAGCAAGTTTAAGATCAGTTGCGATTCATAGATTTCACATCTGAAAAACCTTCATTCTATGAATCACACGTACATATTTGAGAGATGATCGCAATATCAAATTTAGGATGTTTTCAGCACAACATTTTATAAATGAGTGCCAATACACTTTTAAAAATAAAGGTGCTGAAAAGGTTCTTCACAGCGATGCCATAGAAAAACCATTTTTGGTTCCACAAAGAACCATCTCTTTCTGTCCTTTTTATAATCTGAAGAACCTTCTTTCGCCACAAAGAACATTTTGTGAACCAGAAAGGTTCTTCAGATGTTAAAGTTTCTTTATGGAACCATTTAGACAAAAAAGGTTCTTCTATGGCATCAGGAAGCACCTTTATTTTTAAGAGTGTGTGTGTTAAATATGATTTTATTGTGATAAATAAAAAAACGTAACTTTAGGAATAGTTCAGCCAAAAATGAAAATTAGTTGAAAATTCACTCACCCTCAGGCCAGTCAAGGCGCAGATGATTTTGTTTCTTCATGGGAACAGATTTGGAGAAATTCAGCATTGAATCACTTGCTCAGCAATGGATCCTCTGCAGTGAATGGGTGCCGTCAGAATGAGAGTCCAAACAGCTGATAAAAACATCACAATAATCCACACCACTCCAGTCCATCAATTAATATCTTGTCAGTGAAAAGCTGCTTGCTTGTAATAAACAAATCCATCATTAAGGCAATCAAATTTTAGACTGTTATAAACATTGTGCATATTTCTCCTGATTCAGATGAGAGTTAAAAACATCTTAATTACTGATTTGTTTCTTACAAACACACAGCTTTTCACTTCACCAGACGTTAACTGATGGACTGGAGTCATGTGGATTACTTGTGGATTATTGTAACTTGTACTGAACCTAGAAAATTCCTTTAAAACATGGCTATGCTAATACTGCATTCATGATTGCACATCAGTACCAGAGTGCAGCTGTTATTTTGCTGTGTGAGGTTTTGCAGTGTGTACAGTACATTCTGCAAGTCATGTGTGTAGACACAGGGTCACTAATACCCAGGTGCAAACGTGTCCGACCAGCCTCCTGAGTTTCTGACCTTCACAGAGGAACAGAGCGATACAGCCTTCACAACTACAAACAAACCGGAGACAACCTGGCGTTATGCATTACATTATTCTACTTTTTAAATGTCTTGTTATCAATTCATCCATAAAAGCCGTCTTCATATAGTTTAGGGAGTAAAGGAGAGAGAGAGAGAGAGAGAGAGAGAGAGAGAGAGAGAGAGAGAAGAGAAAATCCTCTGTTTCACAGATTCGCGTGAGTGTGAGAGATGCTGCGGATGTTAAAAATGGGGTGAGAGTGAGAGGAACAAAAAGAGGTGTGTGTGAAAAAATGTGTGTATTTCACAGGCTGTTGGATTGGTGGAGAAAGAGAGAAGCTATAATTGATGTCACACCAGGTGTGTGTAGGGAATGAGAGGAGAAGAAAAGCAAGGGAGGAGGGATCGTCAGGGTTACCTATCCATCCTTCCTCCAGTACACCTGCAACACATCTCGTCCCTCATGATTACGCCATCCCTAGATAAAACCAGACCCTGGCAATCCCACAGAGAGCCATTACAAACACTCGCTCTAGTGGAATTTTACTTCCTGTCCTATTCAACATTGCACAATATAGCTCTGGTACAAAACCCAGAGAGCTGCATGTCTAGTGTCTACAAAGGCTGCAGCTTTCTAAGGCGGCATTCTAAACAGAATGTAATCTCATAGGTGACTGATTTGGAACACTTACTTGAGTTTTTTACTCATGATTCCAGTAGTCGGTGTCCACTGTTTCCCTTCATTTTTCTCCATAATAAATGGGAAATCTCTTTTGATAAACCATTAAAGTGGTGATATATGCTTCTGTAAAAGCCACAATCAAGTTAGGTTTTTTTTTAGTGTTTAAAGGCTGAATTCAAGGTGAAGAACTACACTACCCATAATCCTTAAAGAAGAGGCACTGATTAAAATGGTCACTGTTAATGAAAATGAAAATGAAAATTGCGGCAAAAGATCTCAACAAAAACATCCAGTTCCATGAACTCAAATGAATAGGAAAATTACATAATTAAATTATTCTTTCTACACTCAAACAACTCATATTGGAATAACATTAAGATTTTTAAAAGGTTTAATTATGTTTTGAAATATTCACCAAGGCTGCATTTATTTAATACAGTAAAAACAGTAATACTGTAAAATATTATTACAGCTTGAAATAGCTATGTGAATATATATTAAAATGTAATTTATTTCTGTGATCAAAGCTGAATTTTCAGCATCATTACTCCAGTCTTCAGTGTCACATGATCCTTCAGAAATCATTCTGATATGCTAATTTGCTGCTCAAGAAACATTAGCAATATTGAAAGCAGTGCAGCTTAATATTTTATGGAAACCATGATTATTTAATGATAATTTGATTAAAATGAATTTCAAAATAACAACATTTATTTGTCACTTTTGATCATTTTAATGCATCCTTGCTGAATAAAGTAATTTCTTAAAAAGTAAATAAATAAAAATAAATACAAATCTTACCGAACCCAAACTTTTGAGCAATAGTGTATACCAAAAAAAAAAAATAATTATATATATATATATATATATATATATACACAGTATATATATATAGACCAATTAAGCTAGAAGTGGAATATAAACTCAAAAGAGAGAATGACGAGTTGATTTTTCTTATCAGAATTTTGAGATATAATCTGAGAATAAAATCAGAATTTTGAATTTTGAAAACTGTCATTTTCTGCTACCAGATAGGCTCCGCCCACAAAAAACATCATCACTGTTTGCAAACACCAAATTGGTGTAATAGCACAATAGCATAATTGGTCTATAGCATATAACATACTTTCCAATTGTTAAATTAAATATATTTATAATCTATATTTGTAATAATTTTGCTCTAGATTTGCCCTTTATCTTGAATGACCGTTTTCATACAATGCTGTGCTTATAAGTCTAAATGTGTATTTCAATTTGTCTGCAGAAAAAGCAAGAGCAAACATGGCCACGCCAACGGAGGGGCTCAGAAAAAGGAAACAGTGAGTGCAAAAAAAGTACAGTATATATGAACACATACACACAGTGTAAATATGGACATGGATGTACATACTGTACATATACATGATAATGTTTTGTATTTCAGGCTGCTCTACGCCAGTCCAAGCTGAACTCAATGAGTAAATCTGACACCCGCCTACATGACATGCACAGGCTGCCCTGCAACGCCAATGGTGAGCGAGACAGACAGATGTAACTGGTCTTTATGACATACGTACACAAGACTTATTTAGCACACATACGTACATATGCACTGGCCGACGCACGTGCGTGCAAAGGCTGACGTCTCCAGAGACTTGTCATGGTAAGATGTTTACTAGCTCATGTTCCCACTGCCACAGACGTGTGATCTGCGAGGCTGAGAATGACAGTTGTCAAACTGACACACAGAACACGCACATATCCCAAAGCCTTATATACATTAGCTTCTAATCTCTTAAATCAAGACTAATGGAGACTCAGCTTTATTTAGTGTGTAAAACACAAAATACACAATAAGAAGGATGTTTCTTAATGTTTCTTCCTAAAATGTTCTACTAACTTTATTTTCACCCAGGATTTACATTTGAACATTAATGTTCTAAAAACGTTAAAATGTTTTCTTGCCATGATTAGAATGTTATTTAAAGATTACAACAACGTTTCTTACAACATTTTACTAATATTGTTTCTACTCATCTATGTAACATTATTTGAATGGTTATTCTTAGAGAACATTTTCTCTCAAGATTAAGAACGAGTACAAATAACATGTTCTGAGAATGTTGATATCAGTATATTTTCTCTAATTGTTTTAATAACATTCATAAAGTAAAAACATCATGAAGACATTCTAAGAATGTTTTCTCTCAGCGTTATCAGACCGTATATCAAATATTAACAAAGTGATAAGAATGTTTCATAAGCACTGTTTTTAGAATGTTTTGTCCCAAAAATTATATAACTTTTTAAAATATTATTGAAAGTTGTGAGAACGTTTCTTGTTATGCTAAGCTAGTCAGCTAAACTATTAGCTTGCTAAATAGGCTAGGCTAAACTGGAAAGGTAAATGCTTAATTTGACTATTTTTAGATTTGGTAGTATCAACTGATACATAGTTTAGAAAACAAAATTCACATTTTTTTTGTTGCCAGTGTAGTTTCATGTTGGCTTTAAACTCATTGTACTGTCTGTATAAGCAGGTTTAAACATATGCAAGATTGTGAAAGTGTGGTCAAAATGTGAGATAATCAAATAGTAATGGTCTGCCCTCTTATGTTTGCCTGGAGTAATGTCAAATGTGACATTTTAATGACACTTTGGATTTTATTGACCCTTTGTTCCAATATGACATTAATACTCCAAACTTTAATCTTAATCCTCTTTCCCATCTCTCTCATGTTAATCTGTGCTATTCTGATTGACAGGCGCCCCTAAGAGCCGGCCGGCCAGTATGGATCTTCTGCTCCTGCATACCCGCCGCTCCAATTCTGATCTCCGTCCCAGCCCAAGCCGCCAGCTGCCTCGTGCTCCCAACAAAAATGAGAATGAGGAACGCGAGCACACCTACTCTGAAGTTTGCCGCCGCTCCTCTCCCACATCCCACCCACCAGATGACGGCCTGTATGAGAGTGTTGGGATCAAAGGGGTGGGGCCTGATAAAACTGCCCCACCTGCTGCTCCTGCCCCGACGTCAACCAACACGCCCACTCAGCGCCGTGCCCACAGCCCGACGCTCAATGGGAACGGCCGAGGTGGATGCAGAGGAGGCGTGAACGGCGTGAGTCAAGACGAAGTGATGGCAGAGTACGCCTCCATACGGAAAGTGAAGAAGCTGGAGCGCGGCAGGAGGGAGGAAGTGGTAGAAGATGGAGAAAGGGAGCACCAGAGCGTGTCCAGCAGCGAGTCCTCCAGCAGCACTTTGCCTAGGAAAACAGTGGAACAATTTCACCTACCCAATTTCCCAAAGGTGAATATGACACAGATCAGCCACACAGGTTCAGAATAGTTATAGAAAAAACCCTCAGCTCATAACTCATCCTGCAGGGGCAAAAATCGGTGACAAAATCTCACAGAAACCTTAAAGAATAGATTGGATATGTCTGGAGAACAGAATGTCATATTGTATACTGTAGACTCTTTCAAGTAACCATCTACATCACCCTAGCAACTATACTAATGCTGTAAAAATCTTTCAGAACAACTTAGCAACTGCATAGCAACACCCTAGCAACCATCCAGAACACCCCAGCATAATTTACTTAAACCATAGAACAAAATAGCAACTGCATAGCAACACACTAGCAACCATCCAGAACACCCCAGCAACCCATAATGTACTTAAACCACAGAACAACATAGTAACTGCATAGCAACACCCTAGCAACCATCCAGAACACCCCAGCAACCCCATAATTTACCTAAACCACAGAACAACATGGTAACTGCATAGCAACACCCTAGCAACCATCCAGAAGACCCCAGCAACATCCATAACTCACTTAAACCTCAGAACAACTTAGTAACTGCATAGCAACACCCTAGCAACCATCCAAAAGACCCCAGCAACATCCATAACTCACTTAAACCTCAGAACAACTTAGTAATTGCATAGCAACACCCTAGCAACCATCCAGAATAACCCAGCAACCACATAGTAATTCACTAAACACTTAAAACAACTTAGTAATGGCATAGCAACTTCCTATCAACTACCCAGAAATATCCATAACTCACTTAAACCTCAGAACAACTTAGTAATTGCATAGCAACACCCTAGCAACCATCCAGAATAACCCAGCAACCACATAGTAATTCACTAAACACTTAAAACAACTTAGTAATGGCATAGCAACTTCCTATCAACTACCCAGAAATATCCATAACTCACTTAAACCTCAGAACAACTTAGTAATTGCATAGCTATTTGGTATACATCATTATGGTATATTTTGCACCACTCATTTTCTTCAGAAAAACTAATGCAAGAACTTGGCATTGCTAAAGATGGGCCTATTAGATGAGGACCCATCTTTAGCAATGCCAAGTTGTTGCATTTGATTTCCAGGCAATATAAAAAAATAATAATAATAAGTGAGAAAAAAAGAGTTATAATTGTCTGCCATTTGCACTGATGTAAATAGCAACTTGCAAGCACTTAAATGCAGGGCCTGGTAGTGCAGTTATACGTTTGGACCACTAGAGAGTGCTGTTTCCTATAAAAAATATCCCCTAGATTCACCAACCTGAAGCATTATCTCAAATCTCCATGACTGATATGAATATGACTGATGACATTTACATGGTAAATCTTTTAGAAATTTATATGTAAAATGTTTTTGATTAAAAGTGGTTCAAGAAATAAACATTACCAAGTGTTAAAATGTTGCCTTGCCCAGAATCTTACTCATTTAAAATAACAAAACATTCTATTGACATTGAGTTAAAAATAAACTGAAGTTATGCATTGTCAGTTTTTTAGCTGATACTTTGCGTGTGTGTTTGTGTTTATGTGTCTGTTTGCATCTCACCCATATTCCTGCCCGTCTGTCAGCTGATACCTGTTTATGTTGTGTTCGGCTTTCAAGGACAGATAAGACTTGCAGAGAGCAGAACAGCCATGTGGAATGATGGTGCCTTTAAAATGGAAAACACACAGACAATGATCGGATAATGATCCAGTCTTCCTGTTAACTCACCTCTGCTCTACTTGTCTTTATGTGTGTGTTTGTGCCATTTATTTGCCACATATGGAGATAACAATCTTCTTTGTCACAGGTTTGTTGATTGATGGCTTGTTTACACAGGCACGGTATTGTATTCAGTGCATACTTGTCTTTCTAAATCTGACTTACAGTGTGCCATTTGGTGATTAAGCAAGGATAAAAAATGTGTGTGTGTGTGTGTGTGTGTGTCTTTGACCTGCATTATATCCATGCCTGCATCTAGAGCCAATATTGTTTGAGTTTACGTGAAAGCGAGCATGCAGTATGGTTGTGTGGCACATGTCACTCCAGTGCACTGTGCTGGATTATGTAAGGCCTGTTGGCAGGCTGCCTGCCCCGCCATGTGTTTTTTTTTTTTTTTTTGTTAAAGGCATCAGGTAGGAACCAAAGAGCAGGTAGTTGCTTCAGCCAGGGAAATAAATAGCAGCAAACACTGTAGCCATTCATCGGCTGGTATTAATCATTCATACAGGAGGTGTGTTTCTTTCCCTCTTTAATCACTGACTCTCTATACAGCATACATATCTGCTCCTGTAATCATTAACTCACAGAACATTTTCATTGTAGAAACAAACACCAGTCAGTCCTAAATTAAAGGAACAGTTCACGTCGTTCCAGACCAGCATGACTTTCTTTCGTTGTTCTGTGGGACACAAATGGAATTTTGGAAAAATGCACTGGCCACTGTTTTATTTTTATAATGAAAGTGAGTGAGGACTGGTGCTGTCGAGCTCCAAAATGACAACAACAACAACAAAAAAGAATCATAAAAGTGGTTCATATGATTTTTGCAAAAAAAAAAATTAAGACATAATTTTAGACATACTGACATACTGATAAATATTATTATTAAACCTTATTTGGAGTGCTACTTGTGCACAAAGCCTTCCTTATATAGCCTAAAATGTGTTTTAATGTCACTATTGATGAGGATTGTAAGATTTTTGAATAATACTGGTCTTTAAATGCAAGATATTTAAAGTGTACCTGAAGTATTCTTGCAATAGTACAACTTTAGCACAATCAAAAATACTTCAGTACATCTTTAATGGACTACAGCACTACTTCCACACAATTAAAGTGCATTAAGTACAAAATTAGTTGTTCCAATTTAGCAGGCTTTAAGTATACCAGTTTAGTATACCAAAAGTACACTCGTGTTTTGTTTATTAAGTACATTAAATATGCACATGTATTTGTAGCATACATAGCATGAAATATATATTTCAAAAAATATATTATACATTTTACTGTATTTATTTATCAGTAGGGCAGTGTAATTTTAGATTTTTGTGTACACTCTTATGGTTTTCATTAACATTTAGCTTTTATTTTACATTTTTAGAATTCATTTTATCTAGTTTTTTAAATAATTGTTATATTTTTTATATTATTATTTAAGTTTAATTTATTTATTTCCAGTCAACATTTTTCATGTAATATTTATATTTTATTGTATTTCAAATTTATTTCAGTTATGTTTTGTTTTAGTTACCAATAATATCCCTGTTGTTGAAGGAATAGTTCACTAAAAATGAACATTTGCTAAAAATGTACTCACCCCAAATGGGTGCCGTCAGAATAAGAGTTCAAACAGCTGATAAAACATCATAATAATCCACAAGCAATCCAAACCACTCCAATCCACTAATTAACATCTTGTGAAGCGAGAAATTGCAAGTTTGTAAGAAACAAATCCATCATTAAGATGTTTTAACTTTAAACCGTCACTTCTGGCCAAAATACCTCTATCCATAATTACACTTCCTGCCTGAATTTGTTTCCTACAAACACACAGCTTTTCACAAGATGTTAACTGATAGACTGGAGTGGTGTGGGTTACTTATGGATTATTGTGATGTTTTTATCAGCTGTTTGGTCTCTCATTCTGACGGCACCCATTCACTGCAGAGGATCCATTGGTGAGCAAGTGATGTAATGCTACATTTCTCCAAATCTGTTCAGAAACAAACTTATCTATAACTCATCTATAAGGGTGTGTACATTTTAAGCAATTTTTAATCAATTAAACTGTAGAGTCTGACTGGGGATGAATTATTCAGAATGAAGAGTTGCTGATTCATTGCAAATATTGGACACAAAATTGATACGTTCACAAAACAGATGTTGCTGCTTCTCTCATAAACTCACGAACATGGAGAGCTAGACACAAAAATCAGTTTGTTTGCATTAGCAGTGCCTGAGGTGGTCTGAATAGCCTGCATGTTCCTCATGTGTCCAACAGGAGGCGGTCTTCATGGGCAACGGAGAGCAGTACATTTGGAAACCACCAGAGGAGGATGAGATGATCGTGCCAGGGGCTCCTCAGCTGGAGAACGGACACAGCCATCCCACTGCCGTGGAGGTAACGTCTCCCTCGCTATCCCAGCACTGCAGACGGGGTCATGACATTTGTCTATGTTTGCATGAAGGGATCAGGTTTCAGACTTTGACCTTTGACCTCTAAATCTCAGGACCACTTGCGTACATTTCCGATCTCTTTGGTTTGTCCCTTGTGTGTCAATAAAGAGTGTTTTCTGGGACAGGAAGTGAGTGGAGTGATGGCTGCAGTCTGATAAACTGGCTTGAAAGTGAGAAAGTTTGAGCCTTCTTTTCTCCCTCCCCCTCTCATCTCTCTTACTGCTCACTCTCTCTCTATGGCAGGCTTGACTAACAGGCCGGTCAAAGGTCTGTAGACTGTGCTTGTTGACTGTCAGTTCAGGGTTGGTCTGAGGGAAGGAGGGAAGGAATACGAGAAGTGGGGAGAGGTCAGGACAGACAGGCACTCTGGGTCAACTTGTGTTTAATCAACTTCCTGTGGCCAATCAATGCATACAACTTTGATTCAGATAAAAGCATTTAGAGCCAAGATGTGTAGTGTAGATTATGTTTGAAGAATAGATACAGATTCTAACAGGAAGTTATATGCACCATTATCACTGCAAAAAAAGATTTTCTTAATCAGTGTTGTCTCCTTTTGAGGTAAAATACCCTAAATGTTATCAAAATCTTGTAATATATTACTTTAAGACTAAGAATAGACTAATAGTTTGGAGTCCTAAAGATTTATTTTATTTTATGTTTTTAATATTTAACATTTCTTATGCTCAGCAAGGCCGAATTTATGTGATCAGAAATACAAAAAAAAAAGAAAAATTCAAATTTCTATTTGAATATATTTTATTCATGTGATGCAAAGCTGAATTTTCAGCATCATTACTCCAGTCTTCAGTGTCACGTGATCCTTCAGAAATCGTTCTAATATGTGAACCAGGACCACAAAACCAGTCATAAGGGACAATTTTCTGAAATTGAGATTTATACATCATCACAACTGAGTAAATAAGCTTTCCATTGATGTATGGTTTGTTATGATAGGACAATATTTGGCCGAGATACAACTATTTGAAAATCTGAGTGTGCAAATAAAATCAAAATATTGAGAAAATCGCCTTTAAAGTTGTGCAAATGAAGTTCTTAGCAATACATATTACAAATCAAAAATTAAGTTTTGATATAGTCATGGTAGGAAACTTACAAAATATCTTCATGGAGCATTATATTTACTTAATGTCTAAATGATTTTTGGCATAAAAGAAAAATAATAATAATAATTTTGACCCATGCAATGCATTTTTGGCTATTGCTACAAATATACCCCAGCGACTTAAGACTGGTTTTGTGGTCCAGGGTCACATATGATTTGCTGCTTGAGAAATATTTATTATTATCAATGTATAAAACAGTCATGCTGCTTAATAATATATGATTAACTTCTGAACAATAGTATATATCAAATAAAGTCTAAATAGTTTTGTCGTTTTAAATATAAAGCTCACTAAACGTAGTTGGTTAAAACAAGGAAAACTTGTAGAGTAAATACAAGCAGTTTGAATTCAAGATACACTAAAAAAAAAAAAAAAGTATATTTAGACCGTAATGTGATGCAGTCATGCATAGTCATACATAATACATTACAGTACTATTAGTAATAAACTGGATGTGGTTTAATTACACAATAACCACGTTTATACATTTATCATCAATAAATTCAATTGGTTTCCTTATACATTTTAATTAATTTATTATTGTTTGTTCCATAGCTAGCCATATTTCAACCATGTTTGTACTTTTTACCTGACTAAATGTAATTTTAGACAAGAAATTTGAAGAAATGCATTTTAAAAATATGTTTCTTTAAATAAAATCAAATAATGCAATGGATTTCTATGCATATGCTACTTAATCTACATACATTTTTTAAGTGTATATTAAAAAAAAAAACAATCATTGATACTATTATGTTCTCTTATTTTAAAATGTGCACCTCGAGTGGCATTGAAGTACTCTGAAAATGACATTCTACACTTGTTTTGTTGGATAGCAGTGTAACAGCAAGCTGAGCGTCTTTGGCTCGGATGGAAGTGTTGGCTGTTGTAACCAGTGAGCTGAATACACTTCTCCACGCTCCGTCTCTCACTTCTCTGCTCATTCCTTCTCTTGTCCAGACACACCCAGTTTCATGTCATGAGGTGTGTGGGCGTGACGCTGCATGGCCCTCTGCTCCACTTCACTTAACACATTGTACTCAACATGGGAAAAATCATTGGATTTTAAAAAACATCTTTAGACTTTTTTAAATAATTTTTGCAGTTTATTTCAAGGGTTGGTTTATTTCAAACTGTGTGGTTTCATTGTGAGCGCATAAAAACTGCATGCAATTTATTATATTACTACATTATTCATTTACAGTTGGAATTGTTTTCTGTCTATTGTAAGTATCTAATATAATCTTAATTAGAAATCGCCAAACAGTTCAATTCCCACTGTTTTTGTGACTCCTGCAGACATGCTGCAACTCATGTAAGATTGAATTGTCTCAGAAGACTGCTTTTGAAAGAAGAGAAATTAGAAAAAAAAAAAACGTTTGTGTGTGTGTGTGTGCGGGGGGGTATATTGCAAGGGAATGAGAAAGAGAGAGCAATATGAAGGGGAAAGAAAAGACAGTGAGAGAGCAAGAGGAAGGAGAAAAACCTCTCAAGGCTTTCTCAACAGCTGCAGAGAGTTTTGAAACCCCCGTCATTGTGATTTCCTCTTGCTCTACAAAGCGCTGCACAGCACAGTAAACAATGCTCGACAAGGAGGAAAAGAGATCAGAGGGGCGCACACAGACACACACACATTTGGGAGTTTCAAACAACATGAAACTCAGCGGTTTTCTTAAAATCGGCTGGTTCAGTCATGCCTGTGTTCAGACGCATGCTATGCGTCGTGCCGTGGCCTGCAGATTACAGTGCAGGCTGAAATACTGAACGCTGCAGCGCTGTTTTCCAGACCGGTTAGAGGTGTTAACATGACAAACGCAATCGTATCCGCAGCTCGATTCATGCCATAACATCTCGTCAGCCTGTACACACGAATGCTGTAAAGGTCACTATGTGAGTTGGAGAGCCGAGTTGAATTCTTGACTTAGATTTTACACATGCCATTGAGCTGGGAGTGCTAAATGTCATCTACCACAGAGAGGGCATGTGAGGTGAACATGCACACACACACACACACACACACACACACATACACACAAACACACGCTCATCAGTGTTAGGGGTGTGCAATATTGACAATATCTCAATATTTTGGGGGATTTTTTCAATAATAATAATTACATGATATTTTTAATGTGTTTTTGATCTGGTTTAAGCCTGTTGTGGATAAATAAATATGACACTAAAACCACCAGTAAGTGGCCTCATTTGAATTTATAACATACTTTGCGACAATTATATGGGTACATTTTATATAGTATGAATATGGGTAGTATGAGGGACATTCAGACATACTATATCCACGATGTTGATATGGTCATGTGACCTACAGCATCAGTTCACTGCCATTCATAAATTATCTCCCGTGGCCTCATGGGATAGTAAAGTGTCCACTGAATGTGGATCCTGATGGAGGTAGTAGCCTAGGTCATCCGGGTACTTTTCGCCTACTGTTTTATGAATACTGTGAATTCTTTTGGCGAGCTGTTTTTCACATACAATATAGTAGGGAAGTATTCAATTTCAGACACAGCACCTGTTTTAATGAGTGATTCATTGACTCATTCATTCAAATGATTTGTTCAAAACGGCTGATTCATTTAGAAACAAAGCAAGTCACTCTCTTTATGAATGCATCATTGAATCAAATGATTCATTAAAAACAGATTCATTCAGGAACAAAACACCCAATGTTGCTCTGAGATGCAGACAACAATTACAATATTATCGTGGATGATAAATATCGCACACCCCTAAATAGTGTACGTTAGATGTTTTCTTGTATCACATATTCATAATAGTGCACACATGGACATTCGAGGAGGATTGTGGGAAATCTTCCTACCCTAATAGCTCCTGTCTGGTTAGCGGGGTTAATGGCTTCTCGGTGGGCTGCTGCGGTGAAAGTTTAACAGGCTTATCTGCAGGTTAGGTAACAGATAAGAGCGTTTACATTGGCTCTGTCGATCACAGCTAAAGTAGGTCATGTTTCTGCTGTGTGCAAGTAGAGTCCTGTTACCACACACACTATGACACACGAGTCAAACACTCAGTGCTGTAGGCATCAGTGTAGTGCGTTTACTACAACTTCAGGCATATTAGAGGTTGTGTTGTGTTAACTCTTATCTGTCCTGTTGCCTTTTTACTTTTACCTTGTTAAACCAGTTGTTACTATTACTATTGATCAAACCACTAAATCTGATAAATTTTTGATGTATTGTGAATGATACTTATGGTCTTGTTGAGAAGTGGTATGCTGTTACTTTTATAAGTGATAAAACTTAAACAGTTCACCTGATTAAAAAAATTATAAAGAATAACAATTAAATTGATGGAGATATTGATGGAGATAAACAAATATCAAAAAGATGAGGCAAGTAAGCAACCAACTAGTAGCCACACAGAACACTGTAGCAACCACTTAGAACACCCTAGCAACCATCTGGAATACCCTAGCAAACACTTAGCATCATAGCAATGATCCAGAACATCATACCAACCACCAGGTACAACTTAGCAATCCCTTAGTACAACCTAGCACACATAACAGCCTAGGAACCACAAAACCAACCTAACAACCACTTTAACAACCCTAGCAACCACCTAGAACAGCTTAGCAATCTCTTAAAACGCCCTAGCAACCCCCAAGCATAACTTATTAACCACCCAAAACACCCAGAACACCCTTACAACCACCAATAACAGCCTAACAACCATCCAGAGCAACATAGTAACCACTTAGTACACCCTAGTAACAAGTCAGAACAGCACCTAGAATACCCTAGCAACCACAAGAACAACCTTACAACCATCCAGAACACTGTAGTAACCACACAGAACACCCTAATAAACATACAACAGCACCCAGGCACCCACCTGGAACTTGCAAGCAGCCACACTTAGCAACCATACAGAACACCATAAAGCATTACTCAGGCATCCCCCCAGAACATACTAACAACCACCAAAAACAACCTAGCAAGCATGTAACCATCAAGAATAGCCTAGCAAACTCCAAGAACAACCAACCACTCATATCAGCCTAGCAACCAACCAGAACACCCTAGTAACTGCATAGGCAAGTTGTAGATAGCATTTGCTGGTGGAAATGAACTGATCAATGAAATGAAATGATCAGTGTGTTTTTTTGTAACTCCTTCAGCACTATAACTGTAACTTGAGAATGCGCCCCAGGACGGTTATTATTACGAAATCCTCTTTGGCAAAGCTGATCTTTGGCAGGCTCTTAAGTGTTTCTCATTCTGCGGTTCTCTCTCTCTGTCTGTTCTCAGATCTCTGACATGTACTCTACTGTTTGTAAGACCCTGAAGAGGAGACACCAGCAGGGTCAAAGCCAGGAGGATAGCAGGCCGACGGCCTCTGCTGTGTCCCCAGCGGTGGACCGGTGCGGTGCGGGCTGGCCTTCCGCCGTTGCTGCAGGGGAAGAACTGTGGGGGGGGAGCGGCCCCCAGGAGGAGCCCTGCTACGAGCCTGTGGGTGAGAAGACTTGGCCCCGGGGCCTGGCACAAGAGTCAGACCCGGCCTACGCCACAATTGATTCCCACCGGAAACGGGAGAAGCTGGCCAGCAACACGCTGAAGCCTAAAAAGAAACCCGTGCAGGGTCCGGGCAGAGCCATGACCTGCGAGAACTTTTACGAGACTATCGGCGACGTGAAGCAGGGAGCAAACGCAGCAAGCACCACCACTATCTTTACCTTTAACGACGGCATGGAAATGTACGTTACGGGGCTATAAAAAAGCCTGACTTAAACCGTCAAATTAAACACCTACAGAGGGAAAAAAACAAACTGCAGCCCTCTGACAAATGAAAAGATACACAGCCTACAGCTGCCAAACACACACCAACCTACATAATCACACAACCAATGTATATTTATTCTTACCATAGGAGTGCACAATCAGCTGCAACACTCATGCAGACAAAACAACACTGAATTGGCTGAACCAGGCCTGCAGCCGGGCTGTTTTTAGCTGACAGGCATACTCACAAAATCCAGGGATCTAAACTGGTTTTTCCACAATGCTACAGTTGCTAATGATAGTTTACTGCAGGGTTAAATTCAATATGACTTTAAGACTCACTGTAGCACAGGGGAGTTTGTATCTGATTACATACACTGCCAGCTGAACGTTTGGAGTAATTAAGCTTTTTTATGTTTTTGTAAGAAGTCTCTCAATTAGACTGCAATTATTTGATCAAAAACATCATAAATTCAGTAAAACGGTTTAATATTACTACAATTTAAAATAACTGTTTTCTATATGAATATATTTGAATACGTAATTTATTCCTGTGATGCAAAGCTGAATTTTCAGCATCATTACTCCAGTCTTCAATGTCACATGATCCTTCAGAATTAATTCAGCTTTGCATCACAGAATTAAATTACATTTTACGATATATTCAAATAGAAAACATTTAAAATTGTAGTAATATTTCTTTATTATTGGTCAAAAATACAGCCTGGGTGAAGTTAAGAAACTTCTTTCAGGAACAAAACAAATCTTAATTTTTCCAAGCATATGATTGGTTGTGTAAAATCACAATGTACACACTGTTGGTCAATCCCACTTCCGTGTGAGCACTACCCGCACATTAACACAGGAATCACATGAGACGTCAGTTTAACCCCACTCCCCTCCCACTCTGAAAACACACCTGACTGGTTCTCTCAGCTTGAGACGGCCAGCCACCACCACAGTGTTAGTTTAGCTGAAACAAAAGAATACAGAGTTAACTTCTCTTGTTTTCCACCTTAAACATTATGTATGCGGTGTGACAGTTTAGGTGGTGTACATAAAGTATGTCTGGTCATTTTTCAGTACGCATGTAACTTGCAGTCAGGCCCAAGTGGAATCTGCAGATTTGTATTTTTTAAGAAAATGGAGTTAAAATGGGTTTAATGAAGCTACCTGGTTATCTGAATGCATTAGATACTATTATTATTACTTTACAATAAAATACATATATAATAATATTTTTTATATTCACTAATGCTCAAAAGTTTAGGGTCTGTATGATAAGTCAACCTATAAAATAATCAATAAAAATTTTTGCAGAGCTTTCTGTGGAGTTTTGCGGATACAGATTCCATGTGGGCCTGCTTAAAGGTCACTTTATGGCTGTGTAAGTGCATTAGCTCTAAATTTCTTTTGATTTTTGGTCATTTCGTCTATAGCATGCCACTTCTGCCCAATCTTTGGATGTGTCAGGTAGTTTTAGTGATATGCCACTCGTTTCTCACAAGATTTTACATTTTTGCAATATTAACGGAATGGAAAAGTAGGAAGAAAAGCAAAACAAGATTTTTTGGGATGCCTCGGCCTAGCTACTTAACATGTCATTTTCAATGGCTGTTGTAAACATGCGAGTTTATGAGGCTTGTAGCATCGGTGTGCTGGAACGTTGCGGTGTGCGTACAGAGGGCAATAAAGGCTTCTAGTTTGGCCGGGGTCGCTCTCGATCCACTGTTCTCAGGTCAGTGTGTGCCAGCACTGCTCCCCAGCTCGCTGGGCCTCTGGCTGGCTTAGCCGTCAGCAGCATTTCATGGAGACAGTGTCCAAGGAAAACACAGCACAAGGCTTATGGTTGCTAGTAAATGTCTTTGGGAAGGACGTCTCAAATTCTGGGCTGTCTGTGTGACTTGATCCTATTGTAAACAATGCCTTTCCCACATGCATTACAGGAGCTTGGATTAGGATCGGGGAAAATAATAGCACAATGGAGCAACCTCTGCAAGGGGAAACCATTCGAGATGATCCCCGAAGTCTTCCGAGGGCCATGAAATAAAACATCTCCAATGCATGATTGGTGATTTTACTACACCGTGCATATTCAGATCATTGAAGTCTGTTGGAGGGCTACAGGAAAGGCCCGGAGGAAAGGGATTTTGGGATTCGAGAGGGCCAAATTATCAGCTCAGGGATGGATAGATAGAGTTCATTAAGGAGAAATAACCAATATACTGTCCTCATCCATGTCACATGCAACCTCTGGTGAGAAACGTTGGGTTTGTCATGTCAGTTTTAATATATACTAAGATGAAAGATTTTTATGGCACTCTATTTTCTTATGAAATTGTATTGGTTAACTCGTTTCCACTTGTAGCAACGTGTTGAGAAAGCTACTATCACTGCCATTCACGTGTTCCACTGTTCTGTTCAAGTATAGGCTGCAACGATTTTCTTGCTCGCAATGCATGCTTCTGGAAACAAAAACTCTCGCTTTTTTTTTTCTTTCTCCTCTCTGGTGCATCAGATATAATGTATGATTCATTCCTGTGCCTCTCACTATAAGACATAGTGCCAAAAAATGGAATACCAGTCACCAAATGGGAAGTGGAGACACCACAGGCAACTGCTTCTGAGAGGTTATGGATCTTCTCAGGGAGCACAAACCACATATCTGGTCCAGGACTCGTCCAAAACGCTGGGGATCTGGTCTCAAAGCAACTGTAGGCCCTCCCTGCCGTTATTAATATGTGTCCTTCAGATTTGACGTTTGCCATATTGAGGGAGGAAGTGTGCTCCAATTTAGCTTTGGCTCGGTGGTTCCTCCCAATCCTGAATCTGACCTTCTAGCACAGGGCTTGCTTTGCATTGCGGGGCGAATCGGTGCTTTTGATGTTGTCGCTTCTGAGAGAGGCTGGGAGAACCGATTGTCCGGCCGTGCATTGTTTTTGATGAAAACGAGATCTTTCAGGGTGTTATTTGTACAGGTTGTACAAGGGTTTATTGGTTTTTCAATCATGTTTGTTCTTAAAAGAGGCCGAGAAATGACATGCCCAAAGTATGATATTTATTGGCAAGTATGTAAATAAAATATCTATTAAAAATCCATCTGCTTGCGTTCAACAGACGTATCGACTGACGTGATGCTTCTTATTCACTCAACCATATGTGGTTAAACAGAAATAGACATTCTACTATAACAAAACAGACCAAATCGCATGTATATAGAGCGTACTGCAATGCAACATAACTATATTATAAAAGAAAAGCTCTGGTATTGATGTTTTAAAAAGCAATGAAAGGTTTCTACTTCTGCTGTTTAGGTTGTATGTTGTGAAGTGTGTACATAGTAACACTGCTTCCCCAGCATATGTCCTTGGCTTAACTGAGTTTATGTGTGGTCCACCCAAAGTTTAACACAGAGTATGGTGTATAAAAATAAAAAATCTGTTTAGTAATATTCTGTGCAAAAAAAAAAAAAGATTGTAATGTTTTCTATAAAAAAATCATTCATATAAATATTTGTTTTTACTTTTTTAATAAAGTTGCACCTTATGACTGGTTGTACGTTGATTATTCTGCTGCAATATATCATGAATGTGTATGATTATTGAGGAATTTGATTTTTGAAAGCATTAAATACATTAAATAAACATTAAAAACATTAAATAAAACATGTCTTTTATCTCACAATTCAACATTTAAACTTAGAAATGTGAAATAATTTATTTTCTGTGGTGGAATACTGAGAAAAAATGTGAGAATATAGTCAGAATGACTTTTTTTTCAGAAATATTCAAAACAAAGTCTCAATTGTGAGATATAAACAGAGAATTGTCACAATTACCTGTTTTATTTTTCTATTATGTGGTGGAAACAGGCTTTAATAGTAATAAGTTTATAAGGTAGGAGAATAATGAAACAGCATAATGAATAATGAAAATTGCTGTTAAATGATTATTTATTGCACAAATACATACCTGTCTAGGAGGTCCACAAAATATGCATCAAATCAAATGTCAAGCTCTTTGTTTTATGTGAGAACTGCATATAGGGTGGTGGTTTTTAAAACCTATGCTGACAAAAAGCTGGTCTCCCAGTCTGGACAGCTGCTGCTCAGCTGGTTTACCTGATTTCCCAGCCTGACCGACTGAAACCCCTTTAAAACAGTCTGGTCGGACTGACAGGCACTAAAACCAGCGAACCAGTTTAGGCTGGTTTGAGATGGGGGGTTTTCAGCAAGCTAAGCTCGCATAAATACTCATTAAAAGTATTTCTCACTCATGTTTGTGTACTTATGCGTTCGACGAGTGAGTTATTTCATGACTTGTTTCGCCGTTCAAGCTGAGAAACAATGCTTTTTTAGAAAGTGCGTCAATTTTGACCGGCGTTTTTTCCTCTTCCTCTCTCTCTCTCGCTCTCTGTCTCTGTCTGCACCGGCCGGCGAACCATGGAGACACACCTCCTCAAGTCGAGAAAAAAATCATTCCGACGTTTCCCGAGCGACCAATCAGCTGCAGATCTGCGATGGCCGCGTGCCTAAATAGAATGTTTATGTACGCCGAGAGCCAATCAGAATCAATGAGGGGCGGAGCCGAGCGAATCTCGCTTGGCTGCACGCGCAGGATAGAGTGGGCGTGGCGTCAGGCTCTGCGAGAGAGAAAAGCAAAACAATAATTTTTATCCCCTTTTACCGGCTGCTTTTAGTGTCCGTAGTGAAATACACTCTCGGCAGGGAGTCGTAGTCCACACAATACTGTTAAATGCATCTTATCCTGCTCAGCACTAAAATCGACCGAGAGCTGGTGATTTTGCTTTAGTTATATTTGATCCAGGTTGAGAATGACTTCCAAGCGGCTTCTCGATCAGCCTCGAGCCGGCGACAGCACGCATGAGGGGCGCGAGCCTGTCACTGGAAAAGCGTTTAAAACAAACGCGCTGCATGAAGGTGCTTTAAAGTACTTTGGCAAGGAAATCTCTCCAAATGGACATTATTATACCTCAACGAGAGAGAGGCACTACATTCATAAGAAAGTAAGTGATGCATACTCATTTAAGTTTTGCATACGTTCACTTTTTGGGTTTTTTTGACAGTTCGCTGCGTTTATAGACAAGTCAAATCGACACTTGGTGCAGTTGTACGATGCCAGCTCTGCTTTTCGATTAAAACTGAAGTTTGCATGGAGAAAGTGTTAGTGGAGTGAATGCAATCTCATTTAATACTGTTGTCTGCGTTAATGTAGCGAGGCGGTAACTATTTTGCACGTAGTTTAAGATGGCGACTTAACTTGCATGTTCAAAGTTTAAAAAAAAAAAAAAAAAAAGCAGGGGGTTGGTACATTTAACCGATTCACTCACCCCTCCCCCATAGTGTCTCTACCGCGAGCTGAAGCCGGTGGAAGGGTTTGTTTTCTCAGGAACACCGCTTAGTTTTTCCTCTCAGCGGCGAGTGATGGCTTTCCAGGATATTTACTGATTAATAACAAGTGTTTGCATGTGTAACTTACGTTGTGGTTTGGAAAAAAAGTGGCATTATTATGTTAACAGTTGGTTTATGCATCGTATATGGATGAAGTAACCATATGCGTCGTTCAGTTCTTTTAAAAGCACGAGCGTTCACTTTAGAAGTGCGTTTAATTTGTCGCGTGCAGGAGTGCGTGACACGCCCCCTTTCATGATGAAGCGTTACTGTATCTGGTCTGATGTGAACTTGCACTTGACCGATACGAGCTGTGCAGTCAACTCAACTCAACACTGCCTGTAATGCAGCTCATGCATGAGTGTTTTGGGGGCGTGAGTGCATTTTATTGAATCCCATTTAAGCTATCAGGAAGTACAACGTGTTAATTTTTAAGATTGCTGGTGTTTTGCTTTAATACAAGTGCTTGGTATTAGAGGTATGCAGTTAAATTGCGTAATAACTCATTATTTAATATAGCACATCAGGAATGGGGAGGCTACTGGAAGACAGTTATATTATAACTGATAGGATGCTTCATTAATTGAAAAATACGTCAAATTTAATTTTGGATAAAGAACAATCAGTAAGTTTTGTTGCTTTTAGTCCATGTCTGTTAGCTTTGAACATACACATTTTTTTTGCATATAACAGTGGCTTAACAAAAAATGCGAATAGTGATATATTACATTAATCAAAATTCAGTTTGATTCCAAAGGTCTCAAAATCTGCATGCTAATCAAGAAAAAACAGTTTATTTAGGGGTGAAATATGCTTTTTATATATTTATTTAGTTTTTTTAGCATTTCAGTTTAGATCAGAGCTAGATTATGTTGATATATTAATAATAAATGGTTTTGAGTCATCTTGCAGCCCCTGTGGAAGTTTACTGAGACTCCCTGCCATAGATAATCCCTGTTTTCACTTTAATATTAGTTCAGTTTTAGTAATTTTGTTGTATGTTTTTGTCATTTGTATACTTTTTTTTAAATGTCTATATAGTTTTTTATTATTTTTTATTGATTATTTTTAGTTTATTTAGTATTAGTTGTTTTATTTCAGTTAAACCAGCGGTTTTCACTTCGGTACATTCATTAATGGATTTGCGCTGCGCAACATCTTCACACTGGAATTGAGAACCGCTGAGTTAAACTAATCAAATATGAGAAATAGTGCCTTGGCATTAGCAGAAATAAATGAAAAAGTTTAAATAAACTTGGAATTTTTTTTTTTTTTTTACTTAACTGCAATAACCCTGGTTTAACATCCACTATCTTAAGTGCATATAAAAGGCACAGTCTTTCCTTTCCAGGAAAATGGATCAAAGTTATTGATGACTTATCTCGGACTATCTAAAGTTTTAAATGTTCTCCAGGAAGGGAATGCCCCTAATACCACCTCTTACCGACTAGAGAAAATTATGCTTGTCAAACATAGTCTTTAACATCCTCAAAACCCTTCATAAATAATATAACCAAAATAATATTACTATGCTATCACTAACAGAATTGAATTGATTAATTTCCTTTGGACACATGACATAACTGGTAAACCTTTTATTCTCAGTTTGCATGTGGCAGAGAGGAGGACGAACAGAGCTCAGGTGGGGTCCTTAAACATGGCTGCCCTGCTCATCGCCTGATCCTGAATGGCGTCAGGCTACAAGATCAAACCCACATGGAGGCTCGGAGCCCAGTGAGAGGGCCTGGGGAGCCAGGATGTCGCCTGCCATCACCAGAGACACCGTACCCGCACATGTCCTCCATCATCCCCGTCCCACATGACAGGTCAGTTCTGATAGTTGTCTCTGAACTCATCCCATCACTACAGAGAGAACTGCGTACTCTGACACAGATTGGGTGATATAGTAATGTACACTATATCTATAATGACTATAGTACACTACTAGTCAAACGTTCGGCCACTTTTACTAAGTTTGTGTTTAATGAACTTTTAAACAGTTTAATCTATAGCTTTTTTCTTAAACTCATTCCCAGATTGTACCTTGTGAAGTTAGTAAATAATTGGAATCTGGAAGTAAAAACTAATTTCATCTTCTCTATAGGGAAAGCAATAACTCATAAAGCTTATGAGACAGACCTACTGTGAGTTCCACAGTTGTTAATTGATGGTAAATGCCTTTGTTGAATTTGTTCATTCATTTGCATTATTTGTGTTTAACAGCTGAATTTGTGGTGAAAAACTACATTACCCATGATGCTGTACTGAAATTCCACCAATCAGAGAGTCTTGATGAGCAGATTGCACCAAAAAAGCTCTGCAGGGAAAAGCTATGCTGTCAATACACTTAAATATTAGTATACTGTATATATAAGCACATTTTGAAATAAACTTAAAATATATATAATATATATTATTCAACACCTTTAAATGAAAATGTAGTATATAGTATAATCAACACCTTTAAATGAAAATGTTTATATTTCTCCCTCATTTTTAAATTTGATTGTTATTTGCAATGCTTCATGGGATTGTAGTTCTTTCCCTCACTGTCTTTTTAATTTGATTTTCAAATGCATTTTTGTTCCAGATGAAAGTTTGAAATGTTGTGTTTTACCTTTAGTTTATGGTAACACTTTAATGAAGACTGAAAAAGTGGGCAGGCACTAATGCATTAATGAGTAGGTGTGTCCAAACTTTTGAATGGCAGTAAAGATTGTTATAGTTATTCACATGCTGTAGAGTAAATTAAGCTGTGTTGAATTCATGCAAACCAGGCCTGAGGGAAACATTAAAGACATGCCTTACATTAGTCATAGATCTCACTTGTACCCCTATGTATTTGATTGTCAAGTTACTTTCTAGGTTTAATGGCTCAGTCTCTTTAAAAGTGGAATGAAGTGTTGCTTGATCAGACATGTTTTAATCTGTTGGTTAAACTGTCAATCCGCTCGCTTGCATTCGATTGCTTACAAGCCTTTATGGTGAACTTCATTAACTAGGTTCGTAAATCTTTCTTAAGACAACAGTTACATTGAGTGTCTTGTAGCCAGTGGCTTTTTCACCGCTAACACGACCCTCAGCATACCAGAGGCTGATAGTAATGTGGCACATGATGGCGTGGAGGAGACAGATGGTCCGCTTGGTCAGTGTTCAGTCAGTGTTTATGCAATCTTCATTTTTGGCGTGTTTATGAGGAATGTCTGATCAAATGTAGCATTCTGTCTCTGTTTTTGTCATTTTCACTCTTTCTCTGTTGTTTTCTTTTCCGTTTGTTTCATTCTCATCATTTTTTTTTCTTTCTAAAATCATATTCATCGCAAATACATTTAATAACCCTGTCATCATTTACTCGAGTAAAAACCAAGAGACTCAAGCAAACGATTCAGAAGTTTGAGTTCAAAAGAAAGTCAAACAGGATTTTTGGGTGAACTATGCCGTTCAAGGACACATTACCAATCCAGACCAGGTTGATTATTAAAGGGGACTGAAGCTTGGGCTTGAAAGTTGTTTAAGAGATATGTAATCTGTTTTTGTATGTGCGCACACTATCATCAGCATTGATAAATAGGTCAGTTTTGAATTTATGTGGGTGGTGGGATGCTGTTCAGAGTGTGAATTGACAATGTATTTGTGTGTTTAACTAAATATGCTGATATAGCAAGTTCAGGCAAATTACTTTGACTTTATTTACAATAAGACTTTTATAATGCTCGTGGCTTAGCACTCAGTACATGTTCATATAGGCTGTGTTCGAAATGCCATACTATCATACTACTCTTACTATTTCTGCAGCATGAGTATGCAAATTTTCTGTATGCATGAAATACCCGGATGACCTACTAAATATAACTCAAGTATATGGAAATCAGTACAGAAGCTGTGTTCGGAATGGCATACTATCATACAACTCCTACTATATTGCAGTATGCTGTGTGAATACTGTGAATAGTATGTGAATTTTCTGTATGCGTGGAATGCCCGGATTACCTGCTACTACATTTGCTGAAATTTGATGTATGCATCTGAAGATGCTGCATGGGATACTGTTTCCTAGAACGCAACGCGCTCCATGTGACGTTTCATCTTCAAACGTGCGAGTGAACTGGAGGCGGGGAATAGTAATTATAAATGTAAGACGTGCATCTAAAAACCAAATCATTTGTAGGACATAAATAGTACTTTAATCTCTACAGCACTTTTCCGATCAAGTCAAATGACGTCACCTTTGTCTCTATAGCGCTTTATACATTGTTTCAAAGATATTACATAATAATATTAATATTTCAGTAATATAATATATAAATAGAATTAATATTTCAGTTAAGCAAACCTGTCAAGCAGCTCTAAAAAGAAACAGTGTATTTTTCTCCAAGGACAAATAGACCAATTTGTTAGCAGAGGTTATTGTGTGCTGTTGATGCGAGCGATCCGAGTTCGGTTCTGCCTTTCGTCAAACTCGTGCAACTCATTTTTTCCATCACATACCAGATCAGAAAGGCATTTATTTTCAATAAAAAATGAAGTAAATATTTGAAAAGTGGAGATTAAACACCTAATTAATAATACAGTGTGCTTAGCTGTAGGTAGGTTTTTGTCCCAATAACGTGGCGTTCATCAAATAAAATTTGTGATAATTTACACTCAATATGTTATTGCATACTGTTTTATAATATACTACAGTACTGAAGTATAAATATCTGCCACCTAACTACTATTTACACACCTGTTGCTAAAGAAAATGCTGCTATTTTAGTGTCAACAGAATTTATCATTGTTTGCACTTAGTGTAACTAGAATATATCACTTTTTCCACTTAGTGTAACTCCCAAAAATACTGTTCAGTTAAAGACAGCTCATGCAGTTCAGTCCAATAGCCCCTGTAAAGTTCTTCAATTATGACATTAGTTCAATTGGGCAATATTGTTTACTAGTATGGCCTTAATAAAGGCCAATTCACACCGCACAGACAAACGCCAACAAACTAATATGTTGGAGCCTTTGTAAAAAGAAGTTTGTAAGGTAACAATCTTGACAGCTGTGCTGAATTAATCTTTGTGTTTGACAATTAAGCATACTACTCTGAAACATTTGTTGCTTATTGTATACTGTTTCACACACTATTCTGTAAAAAATAGCAGGCAGTATGCACTGTGTACTGGGCAGTAAGCAAGTATGCCATATCGAACACAGCCATAGTCTGTTCTGAGCCAAGTTTCCTGAACACTCCCCCTGTTTGCCATTGGTTAGATAAACAGATAGCCCCACCCCAAACTTACACCATTGGTTGAGCTGTTGCTGTGTCAGATTGGTCAAGAGCAATGTTTTGATAGCACCACGAACCCTGCATATTAAACTAGAATAGAAGTACTTGACAAAACATGATACTTGTTAGCTTTAATTTACATTTTTTATTTTTAAAGGGATTTATTGTGCCACTATCAATAGAAAGAATTGCAGCATTAACTGTGAAGCTACAGTTGTGGCTTTGTGTTTCTACATAATCAATGTGGCCTAGATCTTAATTTTAAATGATACCTGGATCTCATTCTCCCTAAGGGTTTGTAAATTTATGCAAAACTCTCAGATACACAGGCAAATGGCTTGTCCCTTCACTGCAGCGTTACAGTGAGAAAAGCTGATGTTTGTCAGATAAATCCAACACAAGCTCTATCTGTTGTATTTTATGACCGCTCCATAACTCTTTTATTCATCTGCGGCACTCTTTTCCTGCTATACATCTGTCACACTGCTGTCTTTTATATGTGCTTGGCAAGTATCTCAAGCTTTTATGGTCCAAAGAAGAAATTAACAGTACAATTATTGTATGCATATTAATATGAAATGTTCAATTCATTGTCTACAATGAATTACAATGAATTAAGTACAAAAAGAGGTAAAAAGTGCCGCTTGTAAAATTACACTAAAAACACTACAGCAAAGCAGAATCATCAATGAAATCTAATATATTGGTTTTGGAGCAAGTTCTTTTGTTTTATGTATGAGGAACTTGCCCATTAATGTAATGAACTGCTTTTTTTGGCCTTTGAAATAAATCTCTATTAGTTACACCCATAGGCTCTGTTGTATTGTACACAGTCATATGCATTGCACTCATGCTAAGTTATTTTTTTAGAGTGCAGGAACTGCAATACCTTCTTGCAAATGTGATGCCATTCAGACTAGTACTTGAAGAATTAGACACGGTTGATGTTTAGTCCTGCCTTTAGATTCTAGGTCATACAGGCAAGGAAAATATATCAAGGAAATACTTCAATGATTTAGTGTGTTTGCACTTACATGTGTTCAGGAGATAAGGACTGGTGACCATACACTTCTTGAGTAGCTCTGCACACACTAGTCTTTCATTGACATGTCCAGGCTTGCCTGACAAATCAGTAAAAAAGTCACAGCTTTACACTGTGGCTGATAGGTCACACTGGCAGCAAGTCTACGCTTGAATCTATTCTTCTCTTATCAGCCTTCATCTAAAGTTAACTGAGAGACAAAAGCCAAGGTGGAAGGTAGAAAGTCCAGCAGGTTGAAGCCCTTGCTTTTTGAGTTTGTCTTGTATCTGCTTGTGCAAGCCTTTAAATCTTCAATAAAAAAGTCAGCAAAATTGAGGTTTCATATGAACAAGTCCAGTCATGTGGTCATCTTGATCTTACAGCATTCAGAAAGAACAAGGCTTCATAAACTTCCTTTACATCCGTTATTGCATAATTCCTTTATAGCAGAAGAAACTCACAATTCGCATTCTCTCTGTCCACTATCAGGCACAAGTCTGAGTTTGTTGAAAATAATGTGGTGCTGCTTTACTTTTTCTTGTGGGTCGCGATAAATCGCATTCAAAATAAAAGTTTATGTTTACATACTATATGTGTGTGTACTGTGTATATTTATTATGTATATATAAATACACACACATATATGTACAGTTGTGCTCATAAATTTACATACCCCTTGCAGAATATGCAGATATGTTAATAATTTTAACAAAATAAGAGAGCTCATGAAAATTGCATGTTACTTTTTATTTAGTACTGTCCTGAATAAGCTATTTCACATAACAGATGTTTATATATACTCCACAAGAAAAAATAATAACTGAATTTATAAAAACAACCCCGTTCAAAAGTTTACATACCCTTGAATCTTAATACTTTGTGTTGTTTCCTGGATGGTCCAGGACTGTTTTTCTGTTTTGTGATAGTTGTTCACGAGTCGGTCCTGAGCAGTTAAACTGTCTGCTGTTCTTCAGAAAAATCCCCCAGCTCCTGCACATCCTGTGGTTTTCTAGCATCTTCTGCATATTTGAACCTTTTCCAAAAGTGACTGTATGATTTTGAGATCCATCTTTTCACACTGAGGGACTCATATGCAACTATTACAGAAGGTTCAAATGCTCACTGATGCTCCAGAAGGAAAAACCATGCATTAAGAGCTGGGGGGAGGAAAAGTTAGAATTTGAAGATCAGGGTAAATTTAACTTTTGTCTTCTGAGAAACATGTAACTATCTTCTGTAGCCTCTGAAGGGCAGTACTAAATGAAAAAATATGATATTTAGGCAAAATAAGAAAAATGTCCCCATTCTGTTCAAAAGTTTTCACCCCCTGGCTCTTATTGCATTGCATTGTATTTGAGCATGAAACTAAACACTGGTAATATGCAGCGCATTCAGCATGTCAATAAATGTTAATATCCAAATGCATCCTATATTAGATTAATCAGATATGCATGTAGCTAACCCAGACATCATTACGTGACTTCAAAGCCATGCTTCTCTCTCTTCTCACGTCTATACTTTGGACCGCATGCTGTGGCCAGCTAAACAATCAGAGCTCAGGGTGCCGCCCAAAGTGCTGCTATAACCAATCAGAAAAAAAAATCATTTTTTTCCCACGATCATCGTTTTCATGATCGATCATCGCTGTCAAGGCCGAGTACTCGAGTACTCGGTCTCTGTTGCACATCCCTAATATAAACATCTGTTATTTGAAATAGCTTATTCAGGACAGTACTAAATAAAAAATAACATGCAATTTTTATGAGCTCTCTTTTTTTGTTAAAATTATTAACATATTTGCATATTCTGCAAGGGGTATGTAAACTTATGAGCACAACTGTGTATATTTTTTATATAATTAACTACATTTCTATTTCTGAGGTGATAGGCTGGATGCATGTGACAATACATATGATATTGTTTCACGTGCTATTTTATACCCTTCAAAAGTAAAAGTCAGTCAAATTTATTTTAAAGAAATGTATACTTTTATTAATCAAAGATGCATTAAATTTGATCAATTTAATGCATCTTTGATGAATAAAAGTATATATTTCTTTAAAATATTTTTTTTTTATTTGTAATGCTGCAAAACAATTTCTATTTCAAATAAATGCTGTTCTTTTAAACTTTGAGTTCTTCAAAAATTCTGAAAAAAAGCATGTATTTTTCCACAAAAATATTAAGCAGCACAACTGTTTTCAATATTGCAATAGTAATGATTCAGCTTTTCCATCACTGGAATAAATTACATTTTAGAATATATTCAAATATGATTTTTTTTTTTTTTTATAATATTCACAAAAAAATTACTGGATTTTTTGATCATATAAGAAATAAATATACTAATGTAATATACGTCATATATTTAATTCTTAAAATATTTGATTACGCATTGTGTCAAGTATACTTGGACTGAAGACTGTAAAGTCTGTAACAGAGCGCAATTGAGAGTTGTGTTTTTATGTGAATTATGATTATTACTTTCTTTAGAATTAATCACAAAAATAGCCACGTTAAACTGACTTGGGGTGTGTTTACAGAAGAGGTTACAGCATCCGTAGTTCCAGCTGACTGACTTTGTCACACTGAAACCTCTCAATGGGTCATGACCTCTGCTCTCAGAATCTATGGGGTCAAAGGCCCCCTCATATAAGAGCCACAGGAATGACTCATGAGTTCACGTCAACCAGCACGTAGCTCACGTCTGGCCAGCCAGCAAGCTATTAATCTGAAGGGTGAGTGGGAGGCATTCCTTCGTCCATCTATAACTCACCTACAGCGTTCCTTTGGCTTGCCCAAGCGCGCATAGCATAGGGTGAAACTGTGACCGCTTGAGAACGACAGACGCCCTTGTGCCTCAATTTGATACGTTTGCTGTAATTAACATCTGTTATGACTTGTGTTGATATTAGCACAAGCCACAACAGATAACAGTGCGAGCGGCGCGCTCATCATGGCTCATGTTACGTAGCAGAGGATGAGTGTCTATGAAACTGAAGAGAGGAACCAAAACTTTCAGATGATGCGCTTCAGATGCTTGCAGTTTAATTGGCTGCTTTGTTTCGCATATGAAAAAGAGAAACAAGAGAAAGATTGAGGACTCATTGTACTTTTAGTTCTTTTTCCTGACATGATGTTATGAAGGATACTGAGCAAGTACCAGATTTAGGCCTCGTTTACGTTTGGGTTCAGCCTTTTTTACTTTCTTAATCCTTGTGATTCTTTGTTTGCGTGACTTTTTTCATTTTATCTTTGTGAACTCTATTAAAAATACACAACTTGATCTTCCTCTGAAATATCTTTCCTTAACCTCTGACATCATTAGGCCACTCGGGCTATTGGATAATGTTAACCAACCACCAGATAGCTAGGAATTCGGTCTGCTTATCACAGGGAGGAAAAAATGTGGTGTTTCTTGATTTGCTTGGATAAAATGTCACATATGGAATGAGTTGCGAGAAGCATTTCACATTGACCTTATCATCCATAAGTGATCTGATCATAAATGGTCAGTCATACCAAACTGACTCATCACATGATTGGATTTCATCATGATTTTCTAGGGAAGGGAGAATTTCAGGACTACATACTGTGTCTAAAGCAAGTATATATAGGCTATGTATGAATGTTTTGTTTGTACCGTAGTCTTTTTTTAGTCGTACAATCACCTTTGCCATCATCTAATATCCACTTAAAGTAAATCTTTAAATAGACTAATAATTTAATAACACTTGTAATCTCAAATATACCAAAACGTTATGATTAAAAATATATTTTTTAGTGGTGTTCTCTGTATTTATTTAGAAAAATAGAATATCATTTTAATATCAGATGTTTAATGGTTATCATCCATAAAATTAAATGATTATCTGCTTATTGGTATTGATCAGAATCCTTATTGTATTTTGAAATGATTCTTCTATAGCAGTTTTACTTGTAAAAAATAATTTTAAAGTTAGTGGCGCAATTTTATTTACTATAGAAATGGTCTAAACCTTAGTAAAATAGGGATCAGAACAAGGAGATTTTAAAGGAATTGAATTGTCGTGAACTACCCTCATGTCATTCCAAACCATAAGACCTTCATTCATCTTCGAAACACAAATTAAGATATTTTTTAATGAAATCTGAGAGCTTTGTGACCTTGCATAGACAGCAACACAACTACCACGTTCAAGGCCCAGAAAGGTAGTAAGGACATCGTTAAAATAGTCCATGTGACAGCAGTTGTTCAACTGTAATTTTATGAAGCTACGAGAATACTTTTTGTGTGCAAAGAAAATAAAAATAATGACTTAATTCAAAAATGTCTTCTCTTCCGTGTCAGTCAGTTCACAAAGAACACCCAGATGCAAGCTCTCGGATTTCACCCAAAAAAATCTTAATGAACGAAGGTCTTACGGGTTTGGAATGACATGTGGGTGAGTAAATAATGACAGAATGTTCATTTTTGGGTGAACTATCCCTTTAATTTTCAGAATGTCAGTTCAACAAAAGCGATTTAATGGCCTCTTTGCATGCCTGCACTACACACACACAAAAAAACAAAGTCCTGCAGTATGAGATTTATTACTGCTGCCATTCAGCTGGGCCATCTGAAAAATCACTATTATTCTGTTACTTTGGATTGCCCGTTTATATTTTTTTATAATAGCGGATACTTACACAACTAATGGTGCCCGAGGGAATCGCTCAGTACTTTTTAAGCAGTGTTTTCTGGTACCGAATTTACCAAATGCAGCTTTGAAGCTTTCATGGTCCAAAATAAGGCTGTGGCCACAATTGTGAAATTTCTGGCAGACATAAATTCAGCACCAGACGCCGGCTCTGACCTCAGACATCAGCATGGTTTGTCCAGTGTGCTTGGACAGCGAGTGTGCAAGAAAAACGACAGAACCAAAAACAAGTTTGTTTTTTCTACCAGACTTGAAGACTTGTTGAGGAATGCTGGTTGTGGACTCGTTGTTTGTCTGTAGGGAGACGAAGAGCCAGTTAATCAAATGTTTTTATTGGCTGTACTGTCTCGATTGCCCTAAGCTATGCTGTTTACTTTCTTGATTATAGTTTTCATTTGTTATTTTGCTCATATTTTGCTCGTCATTATAGCTCCTTGGCAGATTGTGGTGTGCCGCACCGAGTGAAGAAATTCAGCCTCTTTTTGTATCCAACAGCTTGTGTGTGAATTTTGCTCCTGGGCACGCTGATCATTATTTTATGGAAGTTGTTTATGAGTCTTTCTTATGAGATCTTTCTGATCAAGAGGTGCAAAGAATATGTCTTACTGATATTTCAAGTTCAAGTTTATTTGTATAGCGCTTTTTATGATACAAATCGTTGCAAAGCAGCTCTACAGGAAATTAAGTTTTCACAATATATTTATATATTGCAGAACCTTAATATATTTAACTTATGGCAAAATTTGGTAATTCTGTATGTTGTCTAGGGCTGCCACTAACGACTATTTTATTTCGATTAATCTATCGACCAATGTTTCGATTAAAAAAATTAATTTCCCACAAATTTCCCACAAAAAATCAACAATTTTACTTAAGAATATTTTATTAAACCAAATGAAATCCAAATTTCTATGAAATCCTTTTTTAAAGCAAAAGTAAAGTGCAACAAGCGTCCATCTCATAGTCCAAATCACTGAAATCAAAGTTCAGCATTATAGTGTGAGAATGACAACATATCCACGTGTTCTAGTCTAATAATAATACAATTATAATCAAAAGACACTTTTTAAAGGAGTATTCACCAGAAATATTATTTACCAGAATTTATTTAGGTGAAAAATGTAAATATGCAGTATTTCTGAAAAAAATAACATAACGTTTTTATATAAAATCAATTAATTGGAGATGCTTTTTATTATTCAGATTTAATGGAACCATTAAAATGGAATCCAGAAAATAATGGAAAACAGAATTTGGTAAAGATAAAACTGTAAAACTCAATTAATTAGACAGGCTTTTTGATTAATACAATTTAAAAAACTGAATTTGGAAATACACCGGATTTCATGGCCCTATAATTATATTTTTATTTTATTTTTTTGTGGTAATAAAAATAGATTTAAGTGAACAATAGCTTTTAAAATGACTTAAAATACATATATAATAACAATGATGCAATAATAATTAGTTCAAATAAAGTATCAAAAGCAAGAAATCATATGGTTTAATTGAACAAAACTGTTAAAATACTGTATTATAAACAATAGAGCTAATGTAGATTACGCGTTACAACAAAGGCCTGCAGGGGCGCCGACGGCCTGACGATTATTTTACTGCACGATCTAATCCTTGTTTAATATTGACCAAGCACTATTCAATTCAAATGTCCGCTTAATCTTTAATATTTGTCCATTTCTTTAGGACAGAAATGCTATATCAACTGTATTTAAATGAATATGCGGACATCAAACCGTGTAAACTCAGAGTGAGGGTTTGAGCTTTTATTTTGAAATCTCAATGTATTCTCCTGTGTTTGTGTAGATTTATAAATGATTTACCTTACAAATCTGATGAAATGGGGCGCGTTGTGTTCCCAGATGAAGGTTATAATAAACACAAACTCACAACAACATGCAGAGATGGAGTTTGAGACGCTCCACATGTAAATGATAACAGTTTCTGTGGAGCTACTGTGAACGGAGCCGCATGTTCTTAACTACACGCATGGAAATAATTAAAGAGCATATACTGTGTGAACTGCATCGCATATAATTATTTAATTGAATCATAGCGTTTGTGAATTCACAATTATGCTTAATTATGATTTTTAAATGTGTTTAATATATTATGCAGTCTTGGAAAATAGTCTAATAATGTGTTTTATGGATTTTCCTCCATGAAATGCGCCACTTCCGGTATTTTGCCGGTTAGTCGATGCGAGCAAAATAGTCGACGATTTTTAAAAATCGACTAGTCAACTAAAATCGACGAATCGCGACAGCCCTAACATTGACCAATAGATCTGAGAGGAAATCTGCTAATTCTTTTAGGAAATCTGTATATGGCCCTAGCGGTCTATACACAGTAGCCAGAACAAGAGACAGGAGAGATTTCTTTTGCATATCTAACAGTGTAACATTAAGCAGAAGTATTTCCAATGAGTTAAACCTCCTGTATCCTGTTTTCTGAGTAACATTGAGAATATCACTATATACTGTTGCAACACCGCCACCACGACCAGTCTGACGGGGCTCATGTTTATAACAGTAGCTTGGTGGAGTAGACTCATTTATAACAAAATATTAATTTGGTTTAAGCCAGGTTTCAGTCAGGCAGAGTACATCAGAATTATTATCTGTGATCATTTCATTTACAATAACTGCTTTGGGTGCGAGTGATCTAATGTTTAGGATCCCAAGTTTTAAAAATGTTTTTTGTTCATTTATTTTGCGTTTTTCTGGTTTAATCACGATCAGATTTTTTCTAGATTCTGCATTAAATTTATATTTTGACCTCGCAATTCGGGGAACAGACACAGTCTGTATAGATTGGACAATGCAAGTACTTCTATCTTTTAAGTGGGTAGAACAAAAGTCATCATAGCAGTTATTTGAGAGTTGGCTTACTAGTCATATGGAGCGTAGCGTCCTGGAGATGTTGTCCGACAGGAGTTCCACTCCGGCTCTGCTGGGGTGCAGGCCATCAGCACGGAAAAGCCTAGGACGCTCCCAGAAAAGATTCCAATTATTAACAAAGAGCAGTTTCTGTTCTTTACACCATGACATCTTTCCTGTAGCTCAAATAGTAGAGCATGGCCCTAGCAACGCCAAGGTCATGGGTTCAATTCCCAGGGAAAGCAAGAGCTGATAAAAATGTAAAAACTGTATGCAATGTAAGTCGCTTTGGATAAAAGCGTCTGCTAAATGCAAAATGTAAATGTAAATGACAATAACCATTCGTTTAAAGCAAACTACTGAACCTTTCGTGTCCTCGTCGATACGTGGGAAGCGGTCCTGACACGATGATCGTCGTTGCGGGCGATGTTTCTGCATACCGTCTCGATCAGGCTCCTGAAATCCCTCTTCAGTCTGCCGCAGCTTGGTGTCGTTAACCCCCGCGTGCAGCACGACAGCACCGATGCTCTCGTCGCCCTTCAGGATCGCGGGTATCTGCGCAGAAACATCGCGAACACGAGCACCAGGGAAACAGTGAGTGTGCACTTTACCTTCAGCTAACATAGCACGGACGTGCCGGACGATGGAGTCTCCGACGATCACAGCATCGCGTTCCGTCTCGAGGAGGGGAGCGAAGCGGTTCCGGCTGGAGATCTCGAAGACCGGAGGCGGAGAGGTCGTCGCCCGTGGCCTGGCTCGCGTCTTCCGCTGCTGGTGCACCCAGGGTCCGTGGCGTCCTGGCACCGGAGTGAAGGACATCTGGGAAGATCGCGTCCTGAGTGCACAGGGTCTGTGCAGAGTAACACACGGAGTAGAGGTGGTGGGAGTGTTAGCAGCGTGCTGTATACTTACCCCGGACTTGTGAGCGTCAGCCCGGGATGTTTCCAGCGTGGCTCTCCGCTCTCTCAGCTGGGCCTGCTTCTCCACCAGGTCGCGGATCTGCTTCTCCATGGCCTCCAGCTTCACCGCATGCAGCTCGAATGTGTCCTCACCTGCACTCAAAGGTAGACACAAATCCGCCATTTAAGCAAGTAACAGTGAAACAATGGTAATGTGTGTGAATAGAGTATTAGCAATCTAAGCGAGATTAGCGGCAGCCACGCTGCCGATGCTAACGGGCTATAAGCTAATAGCAGACTCGAGAAATCAAAATAAAACTAGTGATAACAAGGCGCTCTGATTGGTTTTGTTTTAGAATGCTATAGGGGATATATTCACACGTTATAGAAACGAAAATGATAGTGTATAAAATAGTTTTTAAGATAGAAAATAGACGTTAAAGAATCAACTTGATGGAGCTCAAACTGAAAACACACAGTCACAAATCAGCGCATGCGTGTAGTAGACTTGCGTGTAGAAGACTTGCAGAGTCTCGCATTTCATATTTATCCCTATGAAATGATTCTATTATGTGCATGTGTGGATAAGTTTACAGATTGTACTGCTCCCGGCCCAGCTGTAAATTGTCATTGCATGATGATTCTTGGCCTTTCGGTTCTTTATAGATTCAATAGAAAAGCAGGAACTGGAGGAAAGCACTGGTGAGGCTCTTTCTCTTCTTTACCATTCACACACCCACATCTTACATAATCATTAGAAGAATTCCCGACTTCTTCTTGGGAATAAATGGCAGCCTACTCTGACTTCTAAAAACAGCTAGATCTCTCCCTTTTTTCAGTTCCCCCTTTTCCAGATGAATTCTGTCATGCTTCCAGCTGCCTCTCCAAAACCTCTGCAGTGTCATAAAGAACCCGGCCGATTTGAGTTTGGTTTTCCATGACGCTCAGGAAATCATGTGCTCTTTGATATGTTTAGTCTTGGGCAAATATTGTAGAAAATTGATGAGATCTTATCCTCATCTCTGCAGTGACCCAGTGGCCTCTACTCTTTGCTCCGGGACATGGCACCAGATCCAGCTCTAAATATGAGAGCCCTGTTCCAGGATCAAGGCCGCTTCGCTGTCTTAGACCGCTCTCATTCATTCAAATGCACACACTCACACAAAGATTACTGTAATCCTTGTAAAACAATTTCTGCTTTCAAAAATATTTTTTTTACAGTAAGTCACGTCAACATAAAGCAGGGAAACAGACAGAATCTTATAGCATTTATTTTAGGAGTCGCTCCATTTTCTTTCATATCTACTGTGAAACGGTTTTAGCATGATCAATGCTTAATTTTATCTTGAGTAATAGTTGATGTAAACTTTCTTGCAATGGTTATTTTGCTTTGTTTTTTACTAAAGTAATATTCTGAGTAAATTGATAGTATCGGACATAATTACCACATATATAGAATAGAATAAAATAAAATCAATAGGGTAAATTTTTGGAAGATTTACAAGCATTAATATAAAACTTAGAATTGTATGAAATAACACATTATTTCTTGTATTATTTGATTTGTAAATCTGTTTAAATGTAAAATTCTCACTTTCTCGCATTATGTTGTCATGCAACAAAGATGTAAAATTGGATATAACGTCACACAGAAAAGGTTAATAAGCATTTTTTCTCACAAGGAACAGGGAAATTAGTTTAACTCACAAAATTCCATTTAAAATCAACATGAAAATTAATGGGGATCAGATCATGGATGACTGGAAAAAAAAAGGGATATGATATTTTTGCCATTTCGCCCATCCTACTAACTTGCATGTTGAGTGTGAGTGACATTTATGAATTTGCCCTATTCACTTCCATTGTAAGTACCTCACAGTTATCCATATTTACAAGTCTAAATTAATTTTTGTGATATGCAACAAATCCTGCTGATTGAGCTTGACTTGTACTGAAGCTGGAATATTCCTTCACGTTGTTTCTGGTTGCATTGAACGTGCATTGTTGCGCTAACTCAGCACTGACCCCTCACCTTTAAAGACTGTGGTCCATTGTCAAGTTTGGAACAAGTCAGGGTGGTTTTGCTGGTTTCCGCTTCCACTGTTTGCTTTATCTCCTGCCTGTGCTCATTTGCTCTAAACATTAGGCTGCTGTCTTGTGATCCCGGCAAACTACATTATGCATACAAACACACTTAAATACACTCTCTAGCTCTCTGCTGAGTTCCTAGAAAACGTTAGTGGTATTTACGGCCACACCCAGAGTGGTGGATTTAGAGAAGCTGAGTCGTGGCCGCTTCGCCTGAACCACAGGGTCCAAAAAAACCTTGAAGCAAAAGTAGCCTGCAGCGTGACTTGCGCGCCAAGGCCTTGGGTTGAGGGTCAAGGTTTACTGTGTAGGTGGACCAAACCATGAATGAACTGAAATAATTTTGTATTTACTAACACCTACAAACTAACTTGTGGATTGGCCATTTAAATTTTGCTATGTCTATTGTGCTATTATTTATCTCGAAACCACATCACAAGACCGTTTCATCCCAATATGACATGAATTAGCGTTTCAGCTGCAACTTCACATCTGTGTGATATTGTGAAATTACACAGTGCAAAGATTGAAGAAACACGTCCCTGCTGCAAATTAGATTACAATAGCGTGGTTTCTCTGAACTGTTGATTCAGCAGGGTTTGGCTTATCACTTTGATTACTTGCCCCCATAATCTGATTTGCCACAGTATTATGGGATTACAATGGGTGAGAGGGCAGTCTGGATTTACATATAGTCAGTGAGCAATAATCATTGACCCAACTCCAGGAGATCAGTGTATGGGCCAAGCACAACCATGGTCAGATCCAATCACATTGCCATTGAGCTTACTAAGATGTCAAAAGTACTGGTATTTTGGTACTGAATTTAAAATGCTGGTAAATGATATCAGATCACATTTAACTAAATGTGGAATTTAGAAGAAAGACAGAATTTTTTAACTGTTCTTTAATAATCTTCTTTTTATTTGCAATTTTGAAAAATCGTGTACTTCAAGCCATTGCTTTTAAGCTCCCATGAGTACTTGTTGCATGTGAGAGCGGTAATGTGGCTGTGTGCATGAACGGTCAAATGCACTTCTCGGTCAAAATGCTTGTCTTGGCAGGATATTAATGTAAACGCAGCCAGTTATGTCATAAGTGAATGTAATCAAATGGTCAATTTTATTTATATAGCACTTTATACTATAAAAAATAGCTTCAAAGCTGCTTTACTCTTTCAGTTTCATTTAAAAAAATTTGAATGGTTAAGTTTTGCTTTACTTAATAATTCTTCATATAATAATAATAATAATAACCATGAAAACTTTTCTAGTAATTTGTGCAGATTTTGTATAATTATTTCTATATTTACTGCTATTAGACGGTTTTGTTTATTTTTTATTTTATTTTACTTATTTACTTTGCTCTTTCCTGTATCTTTGTTTTTCATTTTAGGACTGTTTACTTTATTAGTTTCTTGAGAACTTGGCAATATTACTTAACTGCTAAATACAGTAATTGAACACAATTTTGCTAATTTAATTGGTTAATATTTATAATAACTTTTTGAATTTCTTTGTTGTGATTAAAATTGGTCCAGAGAAGAATAAAATGTTCACTTGTGTTGGTATAGACTACTAATATTTTGGTTTTCTAGGTAAAGTTTGTTCTAGTTTACAGCATTACTAATGAATTTGCGGTGCAAATAATGCGGTAATGTTGTTGCAAAATCTTTTTGGGAAATGTTTGCATAGCACTTTGGGGACTTTTCATTGTGAGCCACTGTGAAGGTGGGAATTTTTATTCAATACTTTTTACACGTTACATACACTGCAGCTTTTTATTGGGAAAAAGTCCCCAGATTCTGGAATGTAATGACTGTAATAATAATAATAAAAATCCACACGACTTTCCCTCTAGAAGCCTAACTTCATCATGAAATGAATCACTCAAAACTCAGATGTCCTGTGTTTTCAGCTAGTCCATGTTTCTGTTATCAAGTCTTCAAAAGATTTGATTTCCTCTGCACTTCCGCAAACTAAGCACTAATCTAAATCTGTACTGCCAGTCAGAATTCATCTCGATGAGAGAGAAGTTTATCGCTCCAGCTGCGTGAAATGAACCAAACAGCCATAATGGCACTATACATAAACTTCATGAACACAGCGCTTTTAAATGTTTTCGTATGCTGTTCATTATATGAAATACATTCATCCAGTGCAGCTTCATAAGAAGTATTATGTACTTTTCTTCATTGAGTAGTAAGTAAAACTGCCTAATGTTCCCTTTTCTCTTGAATAAAAAGAATGAATGAGCTCTGAGTGCAAAATCCACAAAAATCCACACGGATGCTTATTGGTGTAACTGCAAGTATTTAAAGCTATAATTTTCTGCAGTCAACTGAAACCAAACGAACAATTGGCAGAAAAGCTCAGCTGTGTGTTTTGTGTGCATACAAAAGCCCTTCATGTTGATGTTTTTGGAGCTCGTATTTAGTGCAAAGCTGTATTTACTCTGTGTACAGTTCAGCATAATTGTGTAGCCCAAGGAAGGAAGGGATATAGTGAGCGATGGGAAGTGAAAGAAAGAGAAAAAACCCCTACATATTACATTTAGCTCGAAATAAAAATAAATTTAAATTCCCACTGGAAACTGAGCTTTGGTACTCAGGCCTACTGCCACAGGTCTCTAAAGTTTTAAGGCTCCTTTTTATTTTTGTGTCATTTCTAAATAGATGTTCAGGGTGAGGTTATTCATTTTTGCCATTTCATTCACACATGGCTGTAAATTTACCACCAACGTGTGTCTCTCGGGGGAACAGTTCACACAAAAGGTGTCCACGCTGTTGAACACTGTGTAATACACACCATTGGTTATACTGCAATAACAAACAAAACCCCCACCAAACAGTGACATAAAGTAGTCCATACTACACATGCTGTATATTTCAAGTCATACGTTGTGAAAACTGTCCCACCTGGTTCAGACACGCTGACTATGTTTACATGGACATCAGTAATCCAATTATTTACCTTATTCTGAATAAGACATTGTTGTCCATATAAGCTTGGATTGGTAAATTAATAGGATCTAACTAATTAAATAAAATTTCCCCTAAAATTCTCTACGTAAATTAGCATATGCCATGCACTGACAAAAATAGACAGCTTACATGATGAGTTTACATAAGTAATATTGGAGAGTGGGAGGTGATGAGCAGTGATTTATATATCTGACTCATTACTCATGTTTGATGTGGTTAATGTACAGGATTTTAATAATTAGTGCTTCTGAAGACTCATGTTTTATCTGACTTTTTGGTCTTTATAGAGTGGTTATATTCATATTATACACCTTCATAAAGAAAATATTAAAATCCTTATACTGGATCTGATTTTGTTGCTGATGCCCCATTCAAGTCAGTTTTTGCTGCAGACTTTTGCTGCAATTTTACACAATATAAATTTGTATTATAATATTATCATATATTAAGGGGTGGGGGAAAATCATTACGGCATAGCATTAAAGCATTACAATAATTTGCCTGGCAATGTCGTATCAAGACATGGACGCCAAGTATTGATGTTATATCAGGGCCTAAATTTCGGCAAGGGATTGTGAGTATTGCACATAGTTATCATTTCTGCAAGCTCAGCATGTATAATGCAGGAAAACAGATTAAATCAGTAATTTGACATCTTTCTGTCAAACTCTACCGCATCTTTCTCACTCTCTCTGTGAGCGGTGTGTAAAGGAAGCACATTCTCATACAGTATATATCTGATCTTGGACCAGTCGGAGAAAGCTAAATGAACAAAGTGCTGAATAAATAGTGTCACCTTTGTCTTCCTCAGGGTGTTTGTAAGGTTGTTTTGTTAAAAAAAAATTATTAAATTGCGTGTGCGAATATACGAGGAAGGGAAATTTTTAACAAGGAATGGATGGATATGGAGATGGATATTACGGAAATTCAAATTTTACTATGGGAATAAACAGAAAGTTTTTAGAATTGTGAAAGCGTTTAGACAAAGGAACAAAGTGCTCTCTTGCAGACACTCGCCCTGTAGCAGAAAGCAGTGTGTTCGGGTCTGTTTCTCTCTCTCTCTCTGCGGGAAGTGGTCTGTGAGGTTTGCTTAAGGCCTGTTTGTTTGATTAGTTCAGCTGTTTCGTCTCAGATATTTTCATCACTATTTATTCCTGTACTGTGTTTACACACTTGAGCTGTGTCGGCTGGGGACGCTGAGTGGATCCCCAAATACACATTTAAATGCAGAATTAGACATTATTCCCATATGGGTGGATTAAAACGTGTCATTTTGATTGTGGTCAGATACTAAAACTGTAACACAGAACACAACTGTGTTCCTTAATATGAGCAGATGTATTTTGGTCTATCCGACTTCCTTATATTCTCCCATTTTTAAAGTCAATCGTGACTGTTTTTGATGCACAGTGACACATGTCCCACCAGCAAAGATGAAAACCAACTTGATATGTTTACGTATGTTTATCATTGTTGATATAGTTCATAACGTAAGGACCAGAACACAAAGGAGTGATGTGCTGTTAGTTTTTAAACAATCAAATGTCTTATTTTTGTTGAACAAATGAAACACATGCACAAAAATGGTGGGTTGGGCTCTTTTGACACGCAACACTTGCAGAACCCTAACAACATGTTAACAGTTACTTGGAACACCTTAGCAACCACATTGAAACAGTCACAACTGGCTACAACCGCCTAACAGTAAATTAACAACCACTTAAACTGCAAAGCAATACTCACAGCCTCCAACACAACCTAGAACAACCTGCAAAGCAACACTTATAGCCACCCAATACACTCTAGAATCATTCTAACCACTTGGAACACCTTAGCAACTGCATAGCATCACTCTCAGCCTCCAACAACACCCTAGTGACCTGATAATGACTTGGCACACCTTAGCAACTGCATAGCAACACTCTTAGCCTCCAACAACACCTTAGCATCACTATAATGACTCGGAACACCTTAGCAACTGCATAGCAACATCCTCAACCACCAACAACACCCTAGCGACACAATAATGACTCGGAACACCTTAGCAACTGCATAGCAACACTCTCAGCCTCCAACAACACACTAGCAACATAGTAACAACAACTTGAAACACCTTAGCAACTGCATAGCAGCACTCACATTTACCCACAACACCTGAACAATGTTCTGACAGCAAATTAGAACAACTTAGCAACCCTCACAACGACTCAGTACACCCTAGAAACATGCTAACACTTCATAGCAACAAAGAGACACTCGCAGCCTCCGATAACACCCTAGCAACATAACTACTACTGGAAACACCATAGCAACTACACAAATGCAACAGTTTGAACTACTCCCAACACTCTAGAAACATGTTAACAACCACTTAGAACACTTTAGCAACTGCATAGCAACACTGTCACAGGACATGAAACAGGGCTATATGAAAACATCAACTTGGAACACCTTAGCAACTGTATAGCAATACTCTTGGCCTCCAAAACATCCTAGTAACATGATAACAATGACTTGGAACACCTGAGCAACTCCATAAAAACAGTCACATTTGTCCGAACTCCCGAACAACATTCAGTTAGAACAACTCACAACTCACAACCACTCAGTATGCCCTAGAAACATGCTAACAGACACACATCTTAGCAACTGCATGGTAACGCTCACAGCCTCCAACAACACCCTAGCAACACGATAACGACTTGGAACACCTTAGCAACATAATAACAACAACTTGGAACACCTTAGCAACTGCATAGCAACACTGTCACCCTCATAAACACCATAGCAACATGATAACAATGACTTGGAACACCTTAGCAACTCACATTTGCTCACAACACCCGAACAGCATTCTGACAGGAAGTATAAACAAATTGACAGCAACACTCACAACTTGGAACAGCTTAGCAACTGTATCACAACACTCATATTGACGTTAAATGAATATAACCCAACCATAAACTTGCCATATATTTACAAAGGCTTAGTCCTTTCGTTTGGCCCTCACAGGTAGTGAAACAAGTTCACACGAACACACACTCTCAACAACAGCCAATGTGGGGTTTCACCTCGCCCTCAGATGGAAATGAAAAAACTCAGAGATGGCTTATTACACAGTTGTCTCTGAGGCCATCAAATATGTTGCTAAAGCCGCAGCTGGGAGTTGGTGCACCATAATGACAACAACATCACAGAAACTGTGCTTAAGGTCCTGTGTACTGCAGTCAGATGAGCTACAGTACATGCACTGCACTTAATTATCACAGTCTTACGGCTAACTCTGTGTGTGTGTGTGTGTGTATGTGTGTGTGTGTGTGTTTGATTAAATCCCCAGGACTTTTACAGCATTAATGTTGTTCTGGATGTCATCTGAGTTGTCAGGTAAGGTATGTTAGTGTAAGTACGACTCCTCTCAGAGGTATTAAACAAGGCTTGTTTTTACCCTGTAGTGTGTGTTATCAAGGGCTTTTCCTTTGATATTTAGATTCGAATGAAATACGTTTCTATGTACCGCGTCCACTCAAGCACTCCTTTAATCAGCCCTGAGCGGACTGCTCTCAAACTTTGTTTACACAACTTGATAGCCTCCATTTTGTTTGGTTTGCTTCAACACTCAAATGGCAAAGTGTGTCTCCTCTGCCTCATTGTGCTCAGTCAGCCTGCTGATTAAAAATGTACATTTTTTAATTTAAAATTTAGTTTTATGCTGCAGTTCAGAGGCTTCTCAAGTTGAAGCTTGTGAGGATGTTTCCCTTCAGACTCTTCGAACTAAATTTGGACGTGTGAGGAAGTGGTGTTTTGTCATGCGGGTGTGAAGTTCTTTCTCTTGGTGTATCTGCTTGTCTATTGTTGTGTACTGAAAAGTAATCTGGTTTACTGCACTTTGTTGGTTTAACTGCTCTGGTGTTTAGTTGGTCAGCTGTCCCATCTCTCAGCCTGACTAGCTTATCAAATTTCACATACTTCATGGAATTTACAATTTACACTAGTTTTTTACATTTTAGAAGAAAATGTCAGCAGAAATTGTTGTTTTCAGGATGTTACTGTGAAGTTGCATCGAAGAATTCTGAAAAAGTATCACGGTTTGCACAAAAATATATATATATATATATAAAAAAGGTTTCTTGGGAAGCAAATCAGCATATTAGAGTGATATCTGAAGGATCATGTGACACTGAAGACTGAAGAGTAATGATGCTGAAAATTCAGCTTTCACATCACAGGAATAAATTACATTTTACAGTATATTCTTATAGAAAACAGTTATTTTAAATTGTAATAATATTTCACAATATTAATGTTTTTACTGTATTTTTGATCAAATAAGTGCAGCCTTGGTGAGTTGAAGAGACGAAAACATTACAAAATATATTGACCCTAAGCTTGAATGGTATAAACCAAAGTTATTTTTAATAAATCAGATGTGAACAGATATTGGCAGACAAGCTTTTACCCAGCTTTTTGTTTGGGGAAATTATAGTGGAAATATGCAGAGAACAGTTTTTATTATTATATAGTATTTCATTATTATGAAGTAACTTACATAAGTGTGTGTGAGAGACCATGTGCATTTAGAGAGAGATAGAGTTTGGCACTGAGCTCTGGTTTTAAAGCAGGACTGTTTGTCAGACACACAGTTACTTGCATAAGAAGGGCTTTTATAAATCACAATGTTGTGTGCTATTAAAGTCTAGTCATCTATCATTCTATTGCTGTACTGTAGCCTTATACTCTGGTAAACATGGACACTGTCCCACCTACCAGTGTGTGTGTGTGTGTGTGTGTGGATCTGGAGTGGAGCGGGGCATTACATAACAGTGTGGTGGAAAACAGGCGGAGACTAACTGGGTGTGCTGGGAGGGGGTGGAGACGGCTATAATTGGAGAACTGCACAGAGAGAGAAAGAGAGATGGAAATGTAGATGGGAAAGAGAGATAACAGCTAATATACATCACACAGGAGCCAATGACACGAGGAAGAGCTGAAACATAGAAATGAGGAAAAAGATTTGTTCAGCTGGAAAGTGAAAAATCAATCGGAGTAATATCATTATTTTTGAGAAAAGCCCCTTGAATAAAGATTATTTAATTTTATTAATCTTTATCATTGCTTTTTCATTTTGATTTTTTGGGCTTTTGCACAGTCTGCTGTGCTACAGCCTCAACATTAACAAACAAACAAGCAAACAATAAATAAATAAGGAATTTACATATTTTATGTATATAATATTAGTGCTGTCAAACGATTAATCACATCCAAAATAAAAGTTTTTGTTTACATAATATGTGTGTATTGTGTATATTATTATGTATATATATACATACACTCACATACAGCATATATTTTGGAAATATTTACATGCATATACATTTATGTATTTATGCATATCTGCTAAATGACAAAAGTAAAGAGTGTAAAGACCATCGACTCTACCGTGCGACTCCACCGGGCAGGGACACCGGCAAGGGATAGTAGTAGCTTTTTATTTAATTTTTTCATTGATATGTTTATTATTGAAATGTTGTTGTTATATGCATGTGTTAATTTTATTTAATTTCTTTATTTTCTTAAATATGTGGGTAGATAGTATTTATAGAGTTGTAACTTTTTAGTTTTAGTTACTTTTTCTTATTTGTAAGTCGCTTTGGACAAAAGCGTCTGCTAAATGACAAAAGTAAGTAAGTAAGTAAGTATTTATATTCTTATATTTTATATTAAATTTAGTTAATATAGTTATTAAATGCGAGAAATATTTTTCCTAAATATATACATGCATGTGTTTGTATTTATATATACATAATAAACATACACAGCACACACACATATATTATGTAAACAAAAACTTTTATTTTGGATGTGATTAATTGTTTGACAGCACTAATGTGTGTATAAATATATATAAATAAATAACATATTGTTACATATTGATCTGCTGAACTATATACGTGTTTTTTAATGGTTTTACAGCACTAATATATATATATATATATATATATATATATACGTGTGTGTGTGTGTGTGTGTGTGTGTGTGTGTGTATTATTACTATATTGGTCGATATTGGATATATGTATGTTGGCCAGTAATGGATATTCAATAATCTATGTTGATTTTTATATAAATCTGACTCTCAATCAATCAATCAATCAATCTGTACATTATAATGATGTGGCGCCTAAATGTACTTGTTGCATTTAAAACCTTTAAAAAATATTATTTTATGAATTTATTTTTATTTTTTTCAGTAGGATTTTCAGGGATTTGGGCATTTATTAGATCAAAAATACAGCAAAAAGAGTGATATTGTGAAATATTACATTATTTCTGAGATATAAAGCCAATTTTTCAGTATCATTACTCTTCAGTCTTCAGTTTCACATGATCCTTAACAAAAAAAAGGTAAAAACCATTATGCTGGTTTATAGTTTTATATAAACTGCAATACATTATTTCCAGAGTTCTTTGATGAATAGAAAGTTCATAAGAACAGCATTTATTTCCAATACACATCTGTCTTTACTGTCACTTTTGCTCATTTTAATGCTTCCTTGCTGAATAAAAGTCTTAAAAAATAAAGATGCTAAACTTTTAAATAGTATAAAATGTTATTATTGCAAATGTATTGGCCATAGCTTATCAGTATTGGACAGAATTAAGTTATTGGCACATCTCTGTAAATAATTAATTACGTGAAATTAGTTATTGGCAAATTGTTAAATTGACAGCTCTTAGAAAGCAAAAAAAAGTTACACAGAAAAGAGACCTGCACTCAGAAAATTTGATGTAGGTGACAATGACAAATGAATAGTACATCTCTGGTTTACCCATAAGTCCTGCAACATCTTATTGTGTTTAAGTGGATCTTAAAAGTCCCCCTGTAGTGAAAATCAAGTTTTTTATGTTGTTTATTTGTCTGTGTGGTCCTTTTAGACAAACCATGTGCCAATCCATCAGTACCATTGCTGAGTATTTTCTCCTTAAAACTGTAGTTTCTCAATGGCTGACCCAGAAATGCGGCTTGAAACAGCCCTTGGGTTGCTACATCACAAACCAGTAACCAATCACGTCAAGGGATCGATTCCTATCACTAGCATGCAAAATATACCAATACCAGCACAAAACCAAACATAAATTAGAGAAAAAAACTCCATGAAGCCGTGGTTTAATGTGAATTTAGAACCGCTAACTTGCATTATAACCCGCGGCAATAGTGTAAAAGTAGCCTGGAGTCAGACCCACCTCTCCTGCATCGGTGGCATTTTAGGACACAACATCATCAAGTAAGCAACTTTAACGAATGTTACAGTATTTACTGTAGTTGTCCGCTAGTAAAAACATAGTTTTATCAGTCATTATCCGTGTATGCCATTGTTTTGCGTTTACTACAGTTCAGTGGATCAGGAGGCCCTGGCTGCTGCGACTGAGTGGAGGCGGGGCTAATTTGCATATATAGTAAATCCGTGTATAGTAAATGAGGCAAGGGTGTTGTTACATTCAAGCTATTTTAAGACATGAGAAAATTATTTTCACAAGAAAAAACATTTAAATGTGCCATTTTGATGATCAAAGTTTTAAGGGATAAAATATTTGACTACAGAGGGACTTTAATGGATCATAACACACTGTTGGATCTCATCCGTGACTATCCGTCCATCAGCATTGAGCAAGAGGGGATGGGGGAGGTGTAGCGCCGCTCCGCTCTCGGGCGAAAGTGAGGGATGGAGTGAAAATGAGGGGCTGAATGAGAGCGAAGGGTCGCGGGGGAGGGAGACAAATGAAAACACATGTCAGAGAGAGAGAAAGATCATGTATGAAACACTCACTGCTCACGTGGAGCTGCAAACGTTTCAGACCTTAACATGTGCTCAAGAAGTGAATAAAAGAAAACACTGGCCAGCTAGAGGGAGGAATGCCGTACGCTTTCTAACTCTGCCAAGGTCATGCGCGGTGGACTTTAGAGCAAGAAGCAAACATGCTTCCCACACACTATATTCAAAGGCCTTCTCTGGTTGACACAACAAGGACAGTGGGCTGACATGCGTAAAACCTCTGGGAAAAATTGCACAAATAAACACAAAAATATAGAAGAAAGGGCATTCAGATGTATCCTGGCACGCTACTTTAAAAACTAGCTCAGATGACTGGTTCTGTCATGCGTGCTGTTGTTTCTCATGCTTAGTTTGATCTGAGGTCAGGCCGTGGGACTGCAGTTTTGCCCCGTATGTGCTCTTCTCACAGCATCTTTGAACTATTTCTGATAACCAAGAGTGGACGTGCCTGGAGCAGTGTTTATCAAAGGAATATTTCTGGTTATTTACAAGCGAGTATGGTGGATGGCATCTTTGGTATGCTGTTGATTACCATTAGAAAGCATCCCTCAGTTTGTTCAAATGTGACCCCAAGCACAAATAAATGCTAAAAACATGATATTGGAGATATTCGGCTGTATGATATTGAAATTTATTTAATTAATTTATTTATTTTTTAATCAATAAAGATTTTAAGATTATAGATTTTTTATATTTCTGTAACGGATGACTTTACTGATTACCTATGGAGTTTTGTCCTCTGTAGTGGGCATTATTTTTTTGCGATTTCTCGGAGACCTTACATGTCCCAGTTTTAAGTCTGGATGTCCTGTACAGAGCACATTCACGGCTTTTCGGAGATACCAAATGATTGGATGTTTCACCATGACCACTCCCTCTCCTTGGTCTTCAAAAATGGCTGACGTTAATTTAGTGATCAAATGTAACACCTTGAAAATATCATATTTTGTAATTATAATTTAATTCAAATTGCTTGTCATAAATCAACATCTCAGAAAAATGTTATGGGGTTTCAAATCAAAATATGACCTTCTGTTATGAAACAGGACATCATTTCATACATGTCCACTGTAGAGGACACCAGGACGTAAAGCATGTTTATTACACATATTGGGAGACACAACAAATGAATAGAGAAGAAATATAATGTATATCAATATTCCTATGAAATATGAGATATTATTATTAAAATCTGCACAATTATTACTCCCATTATTGCATCTATGTTGCCCCAAAAACACATTAATATGCAAATCAGAGACAGTTTATAAATGCATTGTGTATATAATGGGAAAACTCGTTTATGGCAATTTTACACACATTTTGCATGAAGAAAAATGGTCTTTTAAAAATATCTTTCATAACATAGTTGAGAATCATCTTTATATAAAGTTTGGCATAAAAAATGAAAATTGATTTGCGATATAAAACAAAAATCCCACTGTTTTTACCTTTTCATGTCTATTCGTGTCTTTTTAGGGTGTATTCACACCAGTCTTGTTTGGTTCGATTGACTCGAACTCAAGTTCGTTTCCCCTCTTGGTGTGGATCTTTTGGGCAGGTGTGAATACAGCAGTCGCACTTGGGTGAACCCAGCTGAACAGGTGGTCTTGGTCCGCTTCCAAATGAACTCTGGTACGGTTCGTTTAACACTAGAACCGCCGGGGGTCGCTGCATACCTAAAACCACCAGCGGGTAAATTTTACCCGCGCACATTACAACTGTTTTATATGGCTAAAGAACATATTATTTCACTGTATTATGCCACTGTGTTCACAAAGAAGTGTCTAGAGTCATGAAATGATTATGTCTGGTCATCAACTATATTTTTGTCCTGTTATGTTCAAGGCTTTTTTTATGCAGGCCACTAATCACTTTTCATAACTGTCAATATACGCTAAACAAGCACTGACAATGAGAATTAGAAGGAAGTAAATACATATTTGGGTGGTGTAATATACTACAATATCATTAATATATTAGTAATATAGGTTAATCATATTAGATAATATATGAACCTATGCTATTTTAATTACTAAAATAGCTATATAGACAATAATGAGCAATAATAATTTACCACACTACATGATGCGATGACAAATTCAAGTGCACGTCTTCACCTAATTAATTATTAATTTGTTTAGTTATATCAATTTGAATAAGAGAACAACACCAATAAACTTTGGGTAATATTAAAAAAATAGTTTTATTCGTTAACAGTTACATCATAGATCAGATTTTTTCTTCAGGAAACGGATAGACTAAATAGCACCACAGGAGCGAACAATAAATGATAGAAATGGCAAAACAAAAATTAAATAATCCAAATTTTAAATTATGCTAAAACATAAAATGATATCTTGATCGCTGTCAGATGAGCTGTCAGATGCTGAGCCGACCAGGATGCATTACTTATCATTGAAAATCTGTTATGTACATTTGAAAAACAGCCACGGGTAAAATTTACACCGTGGCGGTTCTAGTGTTGAGGTGTGAATATGACCCAACCTTGATCTGACCCAATTGCAGAAATCACGCTCTGAAACAGACAGCTTGCACATGTAGTTTTTGCGTTTCAATCACTTTTTTTAAACAACAATACTTAAAAATGCATGCAAATGATGAGTTTTCGTGATCATGGGACACACCAACATGACGTGAGCGTGCTAAATAGGCTAAAGCTTGCTGCAAAAGTTACCATGTATATGTTGGGGGGAAACAGTAAGGAGATATTTGAGTTATTTATTAATAAACTTGTGTTTTCTGAGTCAGTGTTGCAAGAATGAAATGAATGATCGTGACTCGCCATCTCATCTTTGGACGCGCCTTTAGAAAGAAATGCATCTTGGATTACATAATGAAAGAGTTTTTGTTTTGGATTTGAATTATTTAATTTTATAGTCATTTAAAGCTTTCTATAGATATATTCATCATGTCTGTAAGGAAAATATTTTTCGGTTCATTTTTGTGAAGCGCTCCTGCTCAAGGCCGAGACGGCAAGCACATTCTGTTTTTTTCTTTATTTTACAAAAGCACAATGTTTTGTTGATATTGTGAGTGTACACAAATAAAAATAGACCCTTTACAGTTCCGAACGATGTATTATTCTTCCCTTTATGAGCAAAAATATTAATTTGTTCGCCATATTTAATTTGTTTCCACTAATGTCCTGAAGCGCACTTTAGCTTCCACTCTCTGCACAAATGATTGGATATGCGCCTAACAGCGCACATTTATCTAGGTTAAATGTTTAAACTATCATTGGGATATGCTTCAAGTATTTTATATCTATAGATTTTATTTTCAGCAAGTTGTAATTAGGCTTACAACATTGTATGACATTGTCTCATATGATGCCCATAAGTTTCTTCATATTACGTTAGTATCTGATAACACCAAATCAGTAAAAGAATAAAAATTGCACTACGAAAGATCTTCATGATTAGCCTGTTTTTGCACTTCCTGTTTTTCCTGCGTGAGAATTTCTGTCCAATGAATGGATGACCTTAGCAAACGTGTAGTTTTGTTTACAGTTTCTGATTCACTTGCAAAAAGGGCCGTGTGAAAGCGAAGTGCACCAAACGGAAAAATAAATCAACATTGTATTTGGTCCGGAACAAAGCAAATGAACTAGCGGACCTTCCTGGTGTAAATACGCCCTATTTTTTTAAAAAACAGGACTTTTTAAAGTCCCGATGTCCTCTACAGAGGACATAGCATAACACGTGAATATAATGTCCTTTTTCAAAAATTTAATTTTTCAATTGTTTTCTTATGCTCTAAACAATGTAATAACTTGACCAAATACTAAATTCACAAAACATTTTGTTTTCCTGGTTGTCAGGAGGTTAATAGCTTTATTTGGAAAAATTAATTTAGAGTTATGATTTTGTTGGGGAGGGCATCTACATAAATGAATACAATAATCAAAAAACAAAAATGCTGGAGGAGTGTTAAATCCTTTTAGGGTTGGAAGAAAAAGGAAAAATAGGATTTTTCATACTAGTTTTAATTTTTACAAGAAACCGTTCAAACCTCTTTCATATTAGTCGGATTGATTAATTCACTATAACGGTAAAATAAAAATTGTGATTAGTGATTATAATATTGAGATATTATGAAATTATATTATAGAAAAGAGAAATATATTTTAATAATACAGTAAAATAAATACATTCAAATAAAAAATGAGTAATACAATTTTATTTAACTGTAAAATTACTATTTTTGTATTTCATTTTCAAAGCGATACTTTTTTTTTATATATCTAAGATGTCTTACAAAATTTTACAGTAAATTTTGATGCCAGTAAAAACAAAAATACAAATTAAAATACAATTTAAAAGAACTGTTTTCTCTTTATATTTATATATTTATATATTATATATATAACAGCACACCTTCACTTAATAAGGCTTACAATTTGAGATATGATTCATGTTCATATATTTGGATGATCTAAAAAATGGTTTAGTAATCAGAAATTTCTCAAAAAAACCACTGACTGATTTATCCGAAGTTGTCATTAAATAAAAATATACCTTATCTGCTTTCTAAATTGATTCTATTGATCTTATTATGAGCACTTCATCCATGTGTATAAAAGAAATAAAATGGTGATGTTTGTTGGATTTCTCCAGTCATTTAGTCTACTTAAACCCCACTCATTTCTTACAAACGACTTCAGATCTGCCTAAATGTGAGTTTAGTTTGAATTTACAAACTGACGGGCAAGTCAAAATAATTTTTAAATAGGCTAAATCTTGTCATACAAGCGTCCTGAATCAACAGTCAGGACAACATTGTGAAGAAAATTGCACTTCTGTGTCACACAAGGGGTTGAGTGTCTTCAACACACCACAGGAAGAGTGTGTGTGTGTGTGTGTGTGTGCACTGGTAACTTTAGCATACCGCTCACAGTGTTCAGTGCTTATTGTGCACTTTTCTGCAGGCCAGATAGCTTTCCTCTGTCTGGATCTCTGCCAAGCGGCGTGACATATCTGCTTCCTGAAAAATACACTGAACCAAACAGAGACGAATCCAAACCAATGCATGAGGCAGCGCAATAAAAGCATGGACTGCAGGACGGCACCAAAAGTCTGACCACTAGTGAAAATGCTGAGCTTTTGCATTTTTTACTTTGATAAAAATAAAAACATAATAAAATATTAAAGGCGTAACAATTTGAGGAAAAGTTTAATTGGATAAGTACAACTTTAGGAAAGTTGAAATAAGTTTTTTTTTTTTTCAAGGAAATTAATACTTTTATTCAGCAAGGTTGCAATAAATTAAGCAAAAGTGACAGTAAAGACGTTTATGTTTATATTAAACCTCCAGAGTCAAAACTCTTTTGAGCAATTTGAGGACAAGGATCAGGTGTGTGTGTGTGTGTGTGTGTGTGTGTGTGTGTGTGTTGGTGTGTGTAAACAAGGTAATCGCTGTCTGTTTGTCTGTGTCTGTCATGCGGGGTGACAGCGCTTACTTTATTTACACACACACACACTCACACAGGTTATAAATAATGAGGTGACCCACATCCACACAGTCCTGTAAACAGACACTCAGAGGGAGTATGACAGTCCTCACAGATAAACATTATCTGTTTACTATCTAACCACAAACACAGAAGACTCATTCCCTTCATATTTCTCACATTTATTTCCTTTTAATTGTGTTACTCTTCCTTCATGCTACACAGCTGAGCAGGTTTGGGTGTAGGCCCCTTCAGAATTCAGCTTTGCATTACAAGAATAAATCACATTTTAAAATATATTACCATATTACTGAATTGATCAAATATTAAACTTTTTGATAATTAAAAAAAAACTTTTTTCTTTTTTTTTCTTTTACACAATATTTACTTTAGAATATGTAAAACATGTTGTTCTTGTTAATAATTTAGTCAGATTTATTAATGGAACTGAAATGACTAATTATCTTATAACAGGATGGAACTGAGATCTCTCTCTCTCTCTCTCTCTTTCTCTCTCAGTGAGATGCTGGCTTCATTCCAGCCAATAGCAGCTGTTTGTCAGTAATGGAGCTGCTCTCTGGAGTGCTATCAGGCAGGGCCGGTTCTGTTTTCTTGAGCTTCTATCAGTGAACATGTGCAGCCAGGCCCTGGTTAGAGAGGAGGAGAAAACACTCACGCACACACAGACACAGACACACAGAAACACTCAGAGCAGGCCAGCAGGGTGGAGACTGAAGCTCGGAGGCGTGGGAGTTATAGCTGTGCTTCTCACTGCCTGCTCCATCCTGCATGCACACACACAGACACAAAACCTTACACATTAAAAGACATATTCAAACATAACAGCATATTATCTTTTTTGAAGCTTGAACCTTTCATTCATCATTCACTTTCATTATAATGAAAAGGACAATTCAGATATTCTTTTTTTTGTCCCACAGAAGAAAAGTCCCACAGGTTTGGAATGACATGAGGATGAGTAAATGACACATATGTGTTGAACTGCCCTACAGTCGTAGTAAATGTAAGAAATTTGATGGTCACGGTTAAGAAAAAGTGCTACTTTCAGTTAATTTTGCTTCTGGATCAAACAGAAACCTTCGGTTGTGTTTCCAGACGCCTTTCACCAGAATCTACCTGCGGCCAGACGGATCAGTCCCATTATAATCAACAAGTGTAACACTAGATTATGTTGTTCTGCTCACTTTAAATCTAGACACTGTGTTACACAGGCCTGCAGATGCTGTCGACCAGAGTGATTAGAGGATGTGGGTTAATTCATCACAGTTACTGGTGTAGCATTAAATGCACACTTAAATTTGCTGGAAATTAGATTCCAGTAAGTCTCATTTATCGCTCACATACATTCACAGATTTGCTAAGCCCCTCTCGGCGTGTTTATGAATGTGTTTGTGTGAATATGGTAACGCATGAATCATACAGCTGAATGTGATAAAGAGCTTTTTCGGGAAAAGCGTGGAGAAGCGGGAAGGCAGGAAAGCAGGCGGTGTGTGAGTGTGAGAGAAACAGAGTGGGAGGGAAACGGTCACAGAAAACAGTGCTGGCTCTAGAAACTGTTTGAGTCTCTGATATCATTATGTGGATTTACTTTGGGAGCTAAAATTACAAAATGCTCACTAGAAGTTATATCGTGTGTGTGTGTGTGTGTGTGTGTGTGTGTGTATACACATATATAGTTCAGCAGGTCAATATGTAACAATATGTTATTTATATATATGTACAGTATGTTTATATACTGTACATATACATTAGTGCTGTCAAACGATTAATCGCATCCAAAATAAAAGTTTTTGTTTACATAATATATGTGTGTGTACTGTGTATATTTATCATGTTTATATATAAATACAAACACATGCATGTATATATTTAAAAAAAATGTTATGTTTATATATTACATTTATTTATTTATAATATAAAATAAAAGAATATGAATATATAAATGTAAATATTTTAAAAATATATACTGTATGTGTGTGTATTTACTGTATATATACATAATAAATATACACAGTACATATACATATATTATGTAAACAAAAACTTGATTTTGGATGCGATTTAATCATGATTAATCGTTTGACAGCACTAATATATATATGTTATTCAACAAGTATGCATTTAATTAATCAGAAGTGACAGTAAAGGCATTTATGATGTTGTAATAGATTTCTATTTCAAATAAATGCTGTTTCTATTCATTATTGAATCCTTAAAAAATGTATCACAGTTTAAAAAAAAAACACAAAAAAAACAAAAAGGCAGTAAAACTGTTCACAACATTGATAGTAAAAATTTTGGGATATTCTGAGACATTTTTAGGGCCAGCTTTATTAAACACGGCAAATTAGCGTAAGAGTGCAATTCCAAAAAAGCGCAAATGGGAGAGGAAAATTCTGCGGGTGATTTACATCTCATTATCATAATGACCAGCACAATCTACCAAGAGCAGCGCAAATTACTGCCTGCTTTAAGACGTTTTCTTTGAGCGTTACGTAATGCCGCAAATACCAGTGAATTGACCATAGACTGTAAAAAAGATGGACGACACATATCCACTTCCTTCCATTATAGAAAAGTGAAGCCAAAACATTCTCAGTATGGCCACTGGTATCTTGTGCAGAGTCTGCGCAGTAGAGATTCGTTTGGAGCCAGAGTCTGCGCCGCAGAGATTCGTTTGGAGCCAGAGTCTGCGCCGCAGAGATTCGTTTGGAGCCAGAGTCTGCGCAGTAGAGATTCGTTTGGAGCCAGAGCCTGCGCAGTAGAGATTCGTTTGGAGCCAGAGTCTGCGCAGTAGAGATTCGTTTGGAGCCAGAGTCTGCGCAGTAGAGATTTGTTTGGAGCCAGAGTCTGCGCAGTAGAGATTCGTTTGGAGCCAGAGTCTGCGCAGTAGAGATTCGTTTGGAGCCAGAGTCTGCGCCGCAGAGATTTGTTTGGAGCCAGAGTCTGCGCAGTAGAGATTCGTTTGGAGCCAGAGTCTGCGCCGCAGAGATTCGTTTGGAGCCAGAGTCTGCGCAGTAGAGATTCGTTTGGAGCCAGAGTCTGCGCCGCAGAGATTCGTTTGGAGCCAGAGTCTGTGCCTCAGAGATTCGTTTGGAGCCAGAGTCTGCGCAGTAGAGATTCGTTTGGAGCCAGAGTCTGCGCAGTAGAGATTCGTTTGGAGCCAGAGTCTGCGCAGTAGAGATTCGTTTGGAGCCAGAGTCTGCGCAGTAGAGATTCGTTTGGAGCCAGAGTCTGCGCAGTAGAGATTCGTTTGGAGCCAGAGTCTGTGCCGCAGAGATTCGTTTGGAGCCAGAGTCTGCGCAGTAGAGATTCGTTTGGAGCCAGAGTCTGCGCCGTAGAGATTCGTTTGGAGCCAGAGTCTGCGCAGTAGAGATTCGTTTGGAGCCAGAGTTTGCGCCGTAGAGATTCGTTTGGAGCCAGAGTCTGCGCAGTAGAGATTCGTTTGGAGCCAGAGTTTGCGCAGTAGAGATTCGTTTGGAGCCAGAGTCTGCGCCGTAGAGATTCGTTTGGAGCCAGAGTTTGCGCAGTAGAGATTCGTTTGGAGCCAGAGTTTGCGCCGTAGAGATTCGTTTGGAGCCAGAGTTTGCGCCGTAGAGATTCGTTTGGAGCCAGAGTTTGCGCCGTAGAGATTCGTTTGGAGCCAGAGTTTGCGCCGTAGAGATTCGTTTGGAGCCAGAGTTTGCGCCGTAGAGATTCGTTTGGAGCCAGAGTTTGCGCCGTAGAGATTCGTTTGGAGCCAGAGTTTGCGCAGTAGTGTCGTGAGGTGGAGCCGTGGTATCAAAGTCCCGCCCGAGCTCACAATCATGACACCACTCCCAGTTTTCATAGCATCAAATAACTAGTTAAAAGCAAACTTAAGAAACACGAACACTTGGACATACATCAAATGTATGATGCACATTTGAAGTGTAATTTGATTTAGTTTGTCTCACGTCCTATTAGATTACACGGGGGCAATCGAGACGCTTTGGCTTCACTTTTGAGGACTCTTCATGCACACTTGACGAGCGCAGATCTTAATAAATCGTGTTGCATAATTCATTGAAATACTCCCCTCCCATAAATTTACAGATCAAAAGGGAAACTCCTACAAATGGATATTCAATAAGGTGAGTCATACAAATAACCTTGTCTATGCCTTTTCAGTGTTAATTTGTTACTGCGTGTCTTTAATAAATCCTGACAGTAGTTTTTTAATGCCAAATGAGGGTTTGCGCTGATGCAAGCTGATAGCAAATATGGCTCTTTTTGGCTAAACTATTCGTAAATAGAGTAAACATTGCTATTTAATTTAATATATGTATTGTTTTGTTTCTGTATCATGTAAATGTGTAATGTAGTAATTATAATTAATTCCATATAAAAGCAGTCTGTCTAGTCATGTTCCAATTTAGATAGCTGAATTAATTGTGTGTGTGTGTGTGCGCGCGCGAGCATGTGGGTGTTGCTTTTAAATATAATTTGCTACATATATATTCTTATGCAATACCAAAAGTACCAGCATAATCCACCTCCAGTGTGTGTTTTGATCAAGACTGTCGGAAACAGAGAAATGCAAACATACACCTACATATTCATTCTGAATGTATGCTCCACATACACACAGTCTTTAATCAAACCAGCATAGTACTGTCATCTATAATGTGTGTCATTTTCTTTGCCTCTCGAAGCAGACAGTTCTCCTCTCCTCTCCTCTCCTCTCCTCTCCTCTCCTCTCCTCTTTTTTTTCAAAACTGTGTGGTTTTCTCTTTGCACAAATCTGTCTCTGTCATTCCTCTCTCTTCTCTCTAAAAATGAGCCAGAACTTCATATTTTATTTATGTTCCTTAGTCTGTCTGCTTCTAATCCACTACTTGCTTTTCTTTTCTTTTTGCAGCGATACAAAGATTTTTGGAAGTTGACCCAGATAAAGGAAAAAAGTTTGACAGCCCTGCCAAGTCTCTGGGCTTGGCTTTCAGAGCAACTCCAAACCAGTTTGCTCTGGTTGGGTTGCCAAAACAGGCGGGGGGGCAGAAACCCGGCATGTGTGTGTGTGTGTATGTGTGTGTGTGTGTGTGTGTGTGCCGGGCAGAGGGAGCATATTTCATGAAATTATGAGGGAATATGAGGGAGTGTGAGTGGGATTTTTTTTTGATTATATAACACAGAGACAGCTTAGCATTGTGTCAGTTTCTGTGCTTAGATCAGTGCTGCTGTGTTCAGGGTGGAGAAGATCAGACGGGGGGAAGAATCTGATTCTTGCCTGATTCTATAGCGTCGCTAAAAAACTACATTATTACGTATGTTGAAATAGGTAGTTAACCACCAAAAATTTCCTTCTTTCACTCTCATGTCAGTCCAAATCCATATGACATTGTTTTTCTGTTTGGACAAAAAAGAGGTTTAGCAGAACGTTCAGGCTGCACTTTTCCATACAATAGAAATGAATGCTGGTAAAGTTGTTCAAACAAATGTTTTGTGTGATAGGGCGACAATGTTTAAAAAAGGGAGTCAAATTGTTTACTTACACCATCACCTAAAGTTGAGATCAGTCAATTTGGAAGAAATTAATGCTTTTATTCAGCAAGGATGCATTAAATTGATCAAAAGTGACAGTAAAGATATTTATAATGTTACAAAAGATTTCTATTTCAAATAAATGCTGTATTTTAATTTTTTTAATCATCATAGAATCCTGAAAAAAATCACGGTTTCCATAAAAATATGAACAAGAACAACTGTTTTCATCAATGATAATGAGAAATGTTAAATCAGTATATTAGAATGATTTCTGAAGGATCATGTGACACTGAAGACTGGAGTAATGATGCTGAAAATTCAGCTTTGCGTCACAGGAATAAATTACATTTTTTGGAATAGGAAAAAAAAAAAAAAAATATATATATATGTATATATATATATATATATATATATATATATATATATATAAATTAAAATTTTAATTGTATCATTTATAAAGTTAGTCAAGGTTTCTTGCACCAAAATGGGCACAAGGGTTGTCATATGTATTTTTTTAAGACATAAAAGTGGTCCATATTTCTTACATACAATATACAATCAATAACTTGTGTAATAAACAGACCAAAATTGAATTAATTATTCACTGATAATCAGATATGGCCATCATGTTTCACATTGCTTTCATACCAGTGCTATTTTAGTAGTATTTGTATACTATTGTATTATTTGTTTATATTAAAAAAAAATACATTTTAGTGGTTTTGTTAAGTGTTTTGTGTTGTAATTTTTTTATATTTATTTTACAATTTTTTAAATATATATTTTGGTTTCATTTAATTTTAGTACTTCAGTTTATTTCAGTTTATTTGCCAAAGCATCAATTTTTTTCATTTTTTTCATCAACTATTTATATTTTTATCTTTATTTTAATTAACAAAAATTATTTTTAATAGTTTTATTTTTTTTCATTTTACTTAACAACATGGTTCCATACTGATCGCAGTTGACATCAAACCTGTCATGAAACATTTTATAATATACATATTATAGTATGTGCAAATGTACAAATAAATAAATTGAAATAACAAAAAATTTTTTTTTTTTTTGTGCCTTTGGACTAGAAGCAATATCATTTTGACAAGAGATGAATTTATAACATATAACATTTGTTATATGCTGTGCTGAGCTGTGCTGTGTGGGCATACAACAGAGGCAGAGTGCTAGTGTTTATTACTGTGCTGGAATTTTCCATTACCCGTGATGAGTTCAGCGCAGTAGGGAGCTGCGATACGGCAGAGAGAAGTGTTTACTGTGGGACTCGGCCTGCCGAACAGAGAAAACGGGCACTCAGGCCGAGAGAGAGAGAGAGAGAGAGAGAGACAAAGGCCCACCTAACAGATGTGTGCTGTTTTATGTTGATGTGAGAGTGTGCTTAACTGCTGGCTCTGCTTGACGTAATTGGTTTTAGTTGATGCAGGTCTGAAGATGTCCATGATTTGTAAACTCCCTCTCTCTTTTAACAGGAGGCCTTCTGGTCTTGCTGATAAAGAAGTGATGGCCGCCACCGTCCTGACCATACTGTCCACCAGTCCGTTGGTGCTCAACCCTTCCTCCAGTTCCTCAGGTTAAACATCGCTCTACTTCTCGCTTCCCTGTTACCTGATAGATCCCAGAGCGCTCAGGTTGAATGACAGCTTGTCAAACAGGCTATAAGTACCCAAAAGGACTCCTGCTTTCTCCATTTTGCCATTAACGAAGTGTGTAATTTGTGTGCCCCCAAACAGAGTTGCAAATATAATGGTTGTTTTCGAACACAGTTCATTCTGTTTCAAACAGATAGTCCCGCCCCAAACTCACGCCATTGGTTGAGCCAGTGTTGCTGGTAAAGTTGTTCAAACAAATGTTTTGTGTGATAGGGCTACAATGTTTAAACAAGGGAGTCAAATTGCTTACTTACACCATCACCTAAAGTTGAGATCAGTCAATTTTTTATTTTTTTGGGAAGAAATTAATGCTTTTATTCAGCAAGGATGCATTAAATTGATCAAAAGTGACAGTAAAGACACTTATAATGTTACAAAACATTTCTATTTCAAATAAATGCTGTATTTTTGAATTTTTTAATCATCGTAGAATCCTGAAAAAAAATCAAGGTTTCCACAAAAATATGAACGAGAACTGTTTTCATCATTAATAATAAGAAATGTTAAATCAGTATATTATACTGATTTCTGAAGGATCATGTGACACTGAAGACTGGAGTAATGATGCTGAAAATTCAGCTTTGCGTCACAGGAATTTTAAAACATATTGGAATAGAAAAAAATAAATATATACATTTTAATTGTATCATTTATAAAGTTAGTCAAGGTTTCTTGCACCAAAGTATTTTACACTTTACCCTGTACAATTAAACAGGCTGTTTTTTGTACTGTATCTTTAAGACTTCTAGATGTAAATTACCTCTGTTATGATTGGCTAATCTCAGCATACCAGGCAGTGGTCATATGTTAATGAGTTCATGGTTGTGCTGTCATAGTCACCATGATTTCTGAACAGTTTTTGCAGATTAGTTTCACAAAATAGTCTGTAGACATACAGTGTAGTTTTGTATAAATATCAGCACATGCTCATCAGACTCTTGTTTCAAAAGAGGAAGAAAAATTCTGTTTTCCATTTTTATGTGCCATTTAGCGTGATGAGAGGAAAACCAGACTATGGGTTTGTAAGTGCAGTCCTTCCTTCAGTTCACAGCTTGCAAAACCAAAAGTATGTTCACAGAGTTTCAAAAGAAAAGACAATAGACATTGTGCTTGAACTCTCTCATTGATGTTTTTTCAGACTTTGAATCAAACACAGATTTCACCCTTAAATGAATAGCTTACCCAAAAATGAAACCGATTCTGTAATCACTGACTCACCCTCATGTCATTCCAAGCCCAAAGAAGATATTTTGAGTAATGCAGTGGTTGCTATTTTCCAATTACAGTAAATGGGTACTAAAGAGTCAAACTCGAGAATCAAATCAGATTCATTTTTGTCAGCTGGATCAACTGATTCATTGAACAGAACTATTCCTTTAAGAAGTGTAACCAAAGATTGTTCTTTTTAAAGAGCAGGATGTTTAATGTTAACTGAACTGTGGTGAAAGCGTACTTGTATTGCGTTTGTTCTGACCCTTCAGTGATTCTGGAACAAAATGAAAAGAAAACGCCATATCTAAAAACATCTAGAAACATTCATATAAAATTCAATATTTGGATTTTCTTGCTATATTTCGCGCATCGTGTGAACCGTGATTTTAATCTGACTGCTACAGTATTTGTTTCCTCTTTGCGTTCGTCTTCAGCGCCTCTGGTCTCTGTTAATGCTTTTTAATCTCTTGAAATTTTTAAATTAACAAGGCTTTAATTAGCACATGCAAATAGTAAAATTTCACGACGACGCTACAGTGGCCCGATCCATGACAAATCCGTCTGCTGTCCTGAACGTCTTCTACACTAGCCCCGGGCCATCGGGCAGTCCTTATTGTCGAGCCCTGGAGTGTGCTGCTAGATAAATCTTTGAAGTGACATAGCGCATTAGTAAATTCTGTTCACATTTGTATTTTTCAGTGTCCCTTCGGTATGGATGTTTTCATTTGATAGCAGACATCCTGAAATAATATTATATTTCATTACTCTTGCCTAGAGGACAACTTAAGTAAAAAGTGGCACAGCTTTCCCCGCTCTCCATTACTATTTAATCTAGGACATTGGCCTTGGGATTGGATTTTATGTATTTTTCATTTGTACATTGTAATTTTTTTAATATCTTTAATGCAAACACATTGCCCTTCTGGGAAATTAAAGACTTATTGTACTGTATCAGCGTGGCTTATCGTGGTTTATTATCCTAGAGAACTGTGTCTTTCCTCCCCACTAGAAAATAGATAAAGAAAGAATAAATATGGGCTGCTGGTATTTCAGTAGTTTCGTTAGCTTAATGACTAACGGCATGAGGTCTGGTCTTCATTGCAGCTTATTCTTGCCAAGAACCGCCCACTTTGACAGGAAGATACTGTCTTCTAAAGTAACCAACCACAGTCTGGGTTTATCTGAAATAGATTTTACCACAATAAAACACTGATGTGGGGAAAAAAATCAAACTGATGCGACAATCCTCATGTAGGATTACTTAGATTACAATTCTTTCCTGATGCTATTGTGCCCTTGAGCCGAGCACTTAACCTCTAAATTGTGCCACTCCAGGGAGTGTGTTCCTGTAATTAGTGTACTGTAAGTCACTTTGAATGAAAAACATCTGCTAAATGGAAAGAGCACACATGCTGGAAGAACCCAGACCATAATCCTAAGAGACCAAGTGTCATGAAATGGGGGTGATTTGCCTGTTTGGGGTCATGTAATGTCAGCACAGTTTATGCTGTTGCTCAAGGGTATCTTAAGCCTAGTGATTTCGTTAAGTTAGTTGGTTCAAGGTTATTATTGCTCAACATCAGCTGGACAGTGTGACCTATTCTGTTGCATAGCTCAACTTTACATAACTGTATGGTATATCTGCAGATTTGTGTTTACAACCTTTATTGTTTTAAGTACAGTTATGGCACCGATATGTTACTGAACATAATGCGGCAAAATTATTTTTTAAACTGAAAATGAAGTTTTCATTTAGCCAAAAGCAAAATAAATGAATAAAAATAATAATAATGAATTAATCAATCAAATAAAAACTGATTTATCAATCAATCAGTCAGTCAATAAATTAATCAATCAATCAATCAATAAGCATTTAAATTTCACATTCGATTGACTTTTTAATTATATAATTATAAACGGTGGCTGTAATTCAAAAAAATAAAAATGGAAAATATTTTTGGTAGCTGAAATTTCAGTCCTTCACTAACAGGTTTAGGTTTTTTTGAATATTGAGATTTTGGCAACAATTTACAATATGGTTAATTTTTTTTATTTAACGTCAGCCAATCACTTATTATTCTAGGTTCATGTTAATTTCTACATTTACTAATACATTTTTAACATTTAAGTGGTTAACATTAATGTATGTTTTATGAACAACATAAAATAATAAACTATATTGTATTTATAAATTAACTTTAATCTGGATTAGTAGATGCTGTGTAAAATGTTAGTCATCGTTAATTTATGATTAGGGATGCACGATATGAAAAATTGTTTAAAACTGCAGTCACTTGCACTCAGAAAGCGGATGAATCTCAGATAAATCAGACTGATTGATTGATTTACCAGCAAGCGTACTTTATCGGATCTAGTTATCGGATTTCCTTTATTTATCGGAGCAATAAAAATTACGTCATTTTCACCCATATCGGTCGATAATTTATCTTCTCCGATAAATATCGTGAATCCCTATTTATGATAGAGCAAAAGTGAATCTTATTGTAAAGTGTTACCATGATTTGTAGTGATGTGAATCATTTAGCGCAGTTTTTATTTCTTTTCTTTTTGTTAATTTGAATGCTTGCAAACAGTCCATTTGTGTAGATTTAAACTATTAAATTTTTTATAGATCTATTGACAAATTAATCTCATATAAACACATTTACTGAAGCAGTTACAGAAGTTGTTACTTTCTGCATCTATTAGAGGGCACGGTAGGTCATGTGTTGCAATTTATAAAACATTTATTTGACTAAAAATGCCACAGGCAACAAAACAAGGCGTGAAACAAATGTGTATTACGCATTAATTAAATAATACAATGTCTTTACAGGTTTGAGTGCTGCTGTGTTATTTTATCTTCACCCAGTGTTGTGTGCCATCAGGGATATTTGTGTGTGAGTTCACACCAACCCCAATGTGACTAAACAATAAGTAGGGCATAATAACCCTGAAAGAGTGATCAGGATCTTGTATCACCTGCCTGAAGGGGTTTATCCTGCGATAACAACTGGCTGAATGTTTATTGTCCTGCTTATTCCAGGGCAACCTGCCACATAAGTAAACAATTAGACACCAATATTGAGTTGAAATATTTTATTAGCTCTTTAAATGCAATGTTTCCACAAAGAAAAACAGTCCCTTACGAGCAGCATTGAGTCTAGACGATGGTTTCATTTTACAGTAAATACAGTCAATGACTGAGGTGCAAGATGGCAGCTGTATTTGAATCAACTGAGAGAGAGTGCAGTGGTGTGATAGGAAATATGTGAGAGAAGCCAGATAAGTGGAGTGTTATTCGGCATTGCTAATTACAACGGATGCTATTGGGGAATAACACAACTTGGAATGTTGCGACTGACCAATCAGAATAAAGTATTTCAGAGAGCTGTGTAATAAACAAGTGTAAAATATGCACAAACAAATCAATGACTTTCAAATTTCCTGCATTCTGTGAAAGAAAGGATGTATGATTCTGAATTAATTTTTTTTTTACCACGCACACTCTCACAGAAATTGACCTAGCTCCGAATAACAAAGGTTGTGTTCCAAATGACGCACTATACATTATGCACTATGCCAGCGGTCACCACACTCGGTCCTGCAGAGTTTAGCTCCAGCTTGCCTTGAAGTTTCAAGTATAACAAGCAAGACCTTGATTAGCTGGTTCAGGTGTGTTTGATTGGGGTTGGAGCTAAACTCTGCGGGACACTGGAACAAGTTTGGTGACCCCTACACTATGCACTTATTCTATGCACTCAACTGTCTAGTGTATGAATTTTATGAGGTTATTTTGTCATTTACCATCAGAGTCTGGTGGCCCCTCATCCTCCAATAGCCTATGTATTAAAGCTGTCACAGTAGAGTGCAAGTGTCCAACATTCCACACTTCATTTTTCAGTGAAGTGCATCATCTGGGCATTTGAAGTGCTATTTGGAATTTTCAGTGAGAACACACTAACACTATTTATACTGAAAATCAGTTAAGAACAGAGCAGGGGTGGCCAACTTAAGTCCTGGAGAGCCACAGTCTGCCCCAACCCTAGTCAAACACACCTGAACAAGCTAATCAAGGTCTAAGGGTTACTAGAAAGCTACAGGCCGATGAGTTTGATCAAAGTTGGAGCAAAACTCTGCAGGACTGTGGCTCTCCAGGACAGTGTGCATAAACTGGGACACACCAAAATTGATCCGTCATAGTAGTACATGGATGTATTGATATTTTGGGTTTGGTAAGATACCAGCCCCTGGAACTACTTATTTTGTTTTAAGTAGTTGTCTAATGGTTTTGATTTAGATTTTTTTCTTCGTTTCGTTTTATGCCTTTTTGTTTTTTTCAGTGTTTTTATTTTGTTTGATGACTTGTTTTTGTTTTATTTTGGCTTTGATTTGTTTTGCTTTTTGTTTTATTTTTTGCTTAGTTTTAGGTTTTTTGCTTTGCTCTTGTCTTTCATTTCATTTTCTTTTGTTTTTATTTTTGTTTTGCTGCCTTTTGTTTTGTTATTTTTCCCCTTATTTTTTGTTGTCTTTTTTTTTCTCATTTGTTTTTTGTTCAGTTATTTTCTGTTTTTTGTTATGTCTCTTGTATTTTTTATTTAGTTTTTTAATCCATGGATTTTAATCTGTGAATTCATGCAGTGTGCTGGGTTCTGGGATAGGTAATAGTACATTCTCCAGGCAATAGTTCAAAGGTCTCTGTGTGTTCTGTGTTTAGGTGCAGATTTGTCTGGTAAGGGCTGGAAGGAGAGCCTGTCTGCCAGCTACAGCAGCTCTACCAGTGGGAACTGGAGCTGGGATGCCAGCGATCAATCGGTGCCCTCCACTCCGTCCCCGCCCCTCTCCAACGATGCCTGCAAGAGCTTCCTGCTTTCCTCCCAGAGTGATGACAACATTGAGGAAACAGAGAGTACACACTTCCTGTTTGAGGACCCCATCCCCCGAAAAAGAAAGGTAGGGTTGTCAAGTCAGGGCAAATGAGAAAGCAGTTCAGCTAGTTAGTTTTTGTGCACAAAAGTGGCTCGTCTCTTCATTGAATTTGCAGATCTCTGCCTTCAATAATTGAAGAGTTCTAATAAGCACATCATTGTGGCTCTGGCCCAATGAGTCTTGTCACCCTCGCACCTCAGAAAATGATGGCATATTTTTGCTCTCTCTGTTTCGTTGTCCCCTCTTTTGTTTCTTTTCTGTTTTTTGTAGTGTGGAATCACTCCAGAATGTGAATGTGGTTTCAATGTCAGGAAGCCATTAGCCTTTCTGCTCATTCACCTTGTTTTGGGAGAGGCCAAGGATGTGTGTGTGTGTGTGTGTGTGTGTGGATGAGGCGGGGGGTTGGGGGGGTTCTGTTATAGATCCACTCGGGCCTATCCTTTCACTGCGCTGTTTCCACACATGCTGTTACACACGTTTTTCACGCGATTCCCAATTGCACAATATTGTATACACGGATCCTGTCACGACTACACGCCTCTCCCTGAAGAAAGGCGAAAAGTGAAATATGTTTACTCAGATATTTTTTTTTTTACTGAATATTTCTCAATTCTGATTTTGCAGTTCCAGATATTGGACAGAGAAATGAAGAAGGCAGAAACACGACAGAAAAACTTTCCTTAAGTGATATCAGACATTTTAAAGGATTCTTTTGGTTTCAGCTGTATTGTAATCCTTATGATTAAAACTATAAGTATTATTTATTTAAAAAAAAGTGTATTCACCTCCAAAGAAATTTCACGGTAGTGTACAAAAATCTCATTTACAGCAAGGCACTTACTATGGTAATCAATGGAGCATGGCATTGTATTGAAATAAATGTTTACAAAAAGACTTAATATTATTAATATAAGATTGCTTACTGAACTTATCTGTGCAAAGTTATATCCACTCTTTCAATTCCTCTCATGACCATGCAAAGTTTGTACACCAACTTTGCAAGGTATGCCAAAATACCATCACTCAAGTCACAGGAATTATCATAACACATAACTGGAAGTTGATCCACCTAGAACAGTAGTTCCGCTAATAGCATATTATGTTAGCAGATATTTAGGAAACATGTTAAGTTTACATACTTCTCAGAAAAACAATGGACAGCCAGTTATTATGCTTTGAAATGTGCTTTCTGTGTCGGAATGTCTGTTTTTGTTTTGGTCTGTGACTCCGCCTACTGCCAGTTTACCCAATAGTATTTCAATACCCCGGGTTCCCATTTGCAGGAGAAAATACTCTTTAATATTTTTAATTTGGTCTTCAGTACCCATTTCAACCATTAGCTGTGAGTATTACATACTAAGCTCTACTGTGAATAATTCCAAAATGAAAAAAAAATCTAATAAATAATCAAATCTGTCACAATCAAATAAGAAAGCTCTTAAGACTCAACTAAGCAGATTTTTTCCAGTTCAATGGGATTCTTATTTGATCCCATTAGGATCGGTTCAGATTATGTTAGAAACTCCATTAGCCATTTTGTACTAGATATTTACAACTAGATATTTAGTTGAAATGTTGAAGAAAGACTTCAGAGTTGTTTGTTTCACGCTGGTGCGCATTACATAATGTTCAGTAGTATTTGGGCTAATTTTTTTGGCTCTTCTGTGTGAGTACAGAGACAGATGGATGTGTCCCATACTGCTAGTGCTTGTCTTAGACAACAGCGCTGGCTACCTCCTCTATTATTTCAGCTCACCAGAGGCCTCCCTGCATACCTATACGTCCTGCAATAGCCAATAAAAACCACTTTGAATGAAGGAGACGCACAAAGCAAACCAAGCCAAATGCTGAGCAGCTGGGTGAAGTGTAACACAAGAGGACTGGCTGTTCATTCATAAAGACAGATGGAAACATACACTTTCAGCACAGCTCCGCCAGTTATGTGGCTAGCTTTCTGAGTCTGTTTTGGTTAATGGTTGTCTCATCATCTCTGACGAGGCTTTGATGGGAAATGGTTTGTAGGCTCGTGTGATCTGTGAAAGGGTTAATATCACCGGCCTTGAGAACAGCAGGAGTATTTGCTTGTTTTTGTATGTGTGTGAGCAGACACACACCCACTCATTGACTCTGATGAGAGCAGCGAACAGGTCCGGACACGTTTCACGTTTCAGAGTTAATGTGCTTATGTTTCTCACAAATTAAGTTCCTGGATGGGTTTATCAGAAGAAATGATGATAATTATAATTATAATGATAATATAATCTCAGTTTGTTCTGGAGTGTCATTCATTTACACTGTTCTCAGTCTGAACTCTGAGAATATGATGCATTATGTAACCTATTAAACATTTATGCACACTCTCCAGGATATCAACTATAACCAGGGTTTAAATTTAACTCGAGAAAACTAGCTTCCGATAAATATATCTCAATGACATTGTGTTGCATTCCATTTTACTAAATATTATTTTAAATTATTATTATTTTTCTAAATTTTTTTACTTTATTTTAATTAAATAAATAAATGAAACATATAGTTTGAGGTCAGTAAGATGTTTTGGTTTTTGGACAAATTAAAGTAGGATTAAATTGATAGTGACAGTAAATACATTAATGTTGCAAAATATTTCTTTTTCAAATGTTGCATTTCCTATGCATCAAAAACAACAAAAAACGTTTCATAATTGATAAGATTTTATTAAAAAAAAAATTTATTTATTTTTTGCAGCAAATCGGCATATTTGTGAAGGATCATGTGACACTGAAGACTGGAGTAATGATGCTGAAAATTCAGCTTTGCATCACAGAAATAAATTATATTTTACAATATATTGGAATAGAAAACCGTTATTTAAAAAAAATTAATTATAAAAATGTTTTAATTGTAACTGTACAATGTTAGTCAAGGTTTCTTGCACTAAAATGGTCATAAATTTGCTTTTTTTTTTTTTTTTTACACTTTACCCTTTACAATTAAATAGGCTGTTTTTCTTACTGTATCTCTTTTTTTTTTTGAAGCAGTAAATCAGCATATTAGCATGATTTCTGAAGGATCACGTGACACTGAAGACTGAAGTAATGATGCTGAAAATTCAGCTTTGATCACAGGAATAAATTTCTAAAATGTAAAAACAGTTGTGTGCACTGTGCAGTTATATTACTATAGTCTAAAATATCAAATTTTCAGTATATATTTAAAAAACTAAAAAAGAAAACATTTTAAATTGTAATAATATTTCATATTACTGTTTTTATTTTTGATCAAGCAAATAATGTAACTGGTGAGTAATTTTATTTCATGTCCTCAGTTTTGACGCTTGTGTTAATTGGCTATAAATAAGCAGTGTGTGGAGTATGTGAGAGGCTGATTCGTTGTTCGAGTCACCTATAGAAACACCTATAGAAAGAGCAAGAGGGGAAACGAGCGCTGGTGAAAGTGACAGAAGAGCGCAGGAGGTGTGAATCTCCCACACATGCCGTCACCTGGCAGTGTCACTGTTGTTTTGAACTGTTTTAATAGTTGTGTCACTGCAGCAGTGAAGAGCCTTTGTGCCTTCGGGGCAGCAGTGGGCCGAAGGGAATTTCTACTGCACATACACATGAGACTTATGCAATCAGACCTCTGAATCACTGCTGATCACTGCCTTGACTGCAAATACAGCAGATCTCCATAGACCATGCTGTTAATCTTCATACCATGATTTGATCCATCACTTCCCTGCACATTATATTGGGCTATTCAAGGGTTTCCTTTCCTTCAAAAAAAACTTCAAAGTTACTGATATGTCCTTCACATGTAAATCGTGTGTTTGTTTGTTCCAGAACTCCATGAAGGTGATGTTTAAGTGTCTGTGGAAGAACTGTGAAAAAGTCCTCAGCACTTCCTCAGGGATCCAGCGCCACATCCGCACCATCCACCTGGGGTAAGCGTCACCTGGGACAGGTGCACACGTTTTTTTCTACAGTTTGAACATGTAGTCTTCTACACAGAAGTGAGACAGACCGGCTCTCTTTTTTAAAGAGAAGTATACTGTTAACTTTCAAATGGAAGTTTCACTCATTGCTTTTGGACTGGAGATGAATCTGAAGGGCCCAGATTGTCTGTCAGTCTCTAAAGATGGGGCAGCTCGGGGAGCTCTTCCCCTTTCTGAGCACCATAACAGGAGGTAATGAGGGAAGCACATTCTGATGGAAGTAGTAAGAGTGTTTTTATAGCCTCTTGTTGCTACCTGACCTTCCCATATAAACTCAAACCTCTGTTAATGTGCCGGCACTGCTTCCCCCTGCTGGCCGCCGGTTGATGTGCACACTCAGGCCTGTGTAAGTTTAATATTGTGTGTTTTCAGGCGAAATGGAGATTCTGACTACAGCGATGGCGAGGAGGATTTCTACTACTCTGAAATCGAGGTGAACATGGACACGCTTTCGGAGGGGCTGTCCAACCTCACGCCCACGTCGCCTACTTCGTCCGGCCCGGCCCCCATCTTCCCCGTCTTGACTTGTGAAGCGTCTCGATCTGAGCCCGCCCACGTGATCCACACCCCACTCAGCCAGTCAGCACCGTCGGCGCTGTGCCATATCCGCACTGACCACGCTTACCAGGTAACAACACGCTTCAGTGCATCTTATTCAGCCCGCAGGTTCAGTTTTGGCTGCGTCTCTGTGCAGACGGTGGAGTGCTCTTATCATATTATGGGTTTGAGGTGTAGCGATGAAGTCTTCATGGACACTTTTCAACAGTGCTTTTATCAGTGTGTGTGTGTGTGTGGGTGCATGCTTTTACTTTGGAAACATCAGATTCTTTCAAATCTCCCACGCAAGGCTCTGTTTTTGTTATTAATGCAACTCGAATCTCTCTCTTTCAGTCTCAACAGAGCTTAAAGCGACCGACAGTTCACCCAAGTTGCTGTTCATGTCGTTCCAAACCTGTATGAATTTATTTATGAAGATCATTATGTGACTTCCATAAAATGGGGGAAAAAAATGGGGACCATCAACTGTTTGGTTACCGATTGGTTACCGACATTCTTCAAAATATAGTTTTTTTTTAGGTTCAGCAGAAGAGAGAAACTCATGGTTTGGAACCACTTGAGGGTGACAGAAATCACATTTTTGTATGACTATAAAATCAAAAGAAATAAGGTATTATATTTTGTGTGGAGAAGCTAAATCCAATTTTAGGACCTTTAAGACATTTTTGCATTATTTTGCCAATATTACATTATTTTTGTGACAGTTAATTGCTGTTCCTCCTACATTCTCACTAGCATAATGTGTATTAACAGGATAGTTTACCCAGAAATTGAACTTTTATCATTATTTGTATACCCTCATGTCTTTCCAAACGCATAAGACTTCATCTTTGGAAGACAACGAAGATATTTTTAATATACTCTCATCACTCCCTAAAACATTCATTCATATGCAACCAAAATTTTAATTTTAAGACAATCCAATGAAATCTAATCCATATCACTGTATAATGAACAAATTTCATATTAAAAAAGCATGCAAATTGTGATTGTGTGGACCTGAGATGAATGAGCAAAAATATTTTCATATATGTTTAAGAACGGTATTTTAACTGTAATTCTCATTATCAATTATTCTTATTAGATTTTCACTACTGTAAAAAATAAATTTTTCTGGAACAAAGAACAAATACTGGAATACAGTTATTTTTACATTTTAAAAGACAAATTAAAGCATAAAAATACTACCATATATACTAAAGCATAAACAAATGCTACCAAGTTACATAAATACTTTAAAAATATATAATTTGTTGCAATACTAATTAAACTCTTGCGAATAAATGTGCTTAATTGAAAAAAATCTTTATTTTCTTAAAATGAAACTACAATGTCTTATTTATATATATTTATATATACTGGGGTGGCTAAAATGGTTTTAACACTAGTATTTTCACCAGCTAAAATGATTTTAACACTAGTATTTTCACCAGCTAAAATGATTTTAACACTAGTATTTTCACCAGCTAAAATGATTTTAACACTAGTATTTTCACCAGCTAAAATGATTTTAACACTAGTATTTTCACCAGCTAAAATGGTTTTAACACTAGTATTTTCACCAGCTAAAATGGTTTTAACACTAGTATTTTCACCAGCTAAAATGGTTTTAAGTCAGTTATTTCTACTTGTAGTGTGTCAGTATCTTTTTTCAATTTGCAGTCTGACTACATTTGGAGTTTCTTGAGAGTTTTTGTCCCAAATGTAATGAATGACCTTTCTAAAAACTTTCAAACCGGCCAGAGATTTACACTGAGGGTTCACCAGATTGAGGGTTCTGTTAAATATCAAAGCCAGACTACTGCATACGCATGTGTCTCTTTAATTGCTGGGGTCCATTTTGTTGAAGTATTTATGGGTCGGGGTGACGAGGTCATCGAAGGCCGTGATTTCAGGAGCCGTATCTGCCCTCTGCTGCTCAGACAGTCTGCTTTTAACCATTTCTAATGTGACCGAGGTCACTGGCTCGTCTTTGAGGCAGCTCTTCTTGGCTCTCGGGGGGGTTGCAGTTGTACTTAACAGTGTTTTCTCTTTCTCTCTCTGCTGGCTTTGCTAATACCGCTTCTTACACACACTATGTTTTTCAGGCTACAACCCCTGTCAGCATTCCCAGCATGCCCTCTGAACCGCCTCACAGTGAGGATAGGATTAGTGTATCCTGGCAGTCACCCCCTGTCATTTATAAAGGTCTACCGGTGAGATGGCTACTTCTTTCTTTCTTGTTTTCTTCCTCTCAGAGGCGTAGTCGGGAGCGTTTGTCACCTTGTAAAAGACTGAACTCACTAAAGGTTGAAAGGGCAGCGATCCTGTAAGCCTGGTTGGGTCTCGTTTGTCACTTCCAGCTTGTCTTTCTCTGTCTCTTGGGGTCTTTCAGAAGTTGCACTTGCATGACTTTTGGTTTCCTGTCTCAGATGCTTTTGCAAAGCAAAGAAAGTAGCTTCCAAACCCTTGTTACAGGTTGACAACAAAGGAACTGCAGACACCTAGTGCCTGTCAAAAAGATGCAGTTTATCATAAATATATATTGTGATCAGGGAGCTGCTGTTATACACCAATAATTGGTGGTCTGCTAAGAAAACATAAGCTTAAAGCCCTGTTCACACCAAAGATGATAACTATAAAGATGACGATAAAGATATGGTTCTAAAAATCATTCTCAGTATGAAAGAATAGCTTGAGTGCACACCACAGCTATAACGATAAAGGCACAGAGAAACGATATCGTTGGAATCACTACCAGAACGATTTTTTCCATTTTACATTTCTTTTGCTCGAGAATTTAAAGCGGCAGACACACCTGCGCTTAGAATAAGCAGACGATATCGTTCGCTGGTGTGGACGCTAATATTGTTATCTTTATAGTTATCATTCTTGGTGTGAACGGGGCTTTACTGTTATTTTGCCTCGGAAAGTAATCATGAAAATAAATCAGCCAGAACACCCTAGCAACACTAAAATTGTTTTGCACAAACAGCACTTACATTTTTTTTGTCAGAAAATGTAAAAATCACAGTATTTTTCTATCATAGAGTAATATAATATACTACAATACAATATAATGGTGTGAAATCAGGTATAAACACTTAAGAGTGAACAAAATAAAATACGAACAACAAAAATGACTTGTATTACTAATTGTGATAAATATACACACTATACTATTCAAAGGTTTGGAGTCGATAAGTTTTTTTTTTTTAAAGAAATGAATACTTTTATTCAGCAAAGATGATCTGAAGTGACAGTAAAGGCATTTATAATGTTACAAAATATTTCTGTTTCAAATAAATGCTATTCTTTTGAACTTTATAGTCATCAAATTAATCCTGAATAACATACCACAAAAAACATTAACATTAAATTACATTTGAAAATATATTCAAAACAGCTATTTTAAATTGTGATAATATTTCAAAATATTTAGAATTGTTACTGTATTTTATATCAAATTAATGCAATTTTGATGAGTATAAGAGAGATTTCAAAAACATGAAAAAAAATCTTACTTGACACCAAATTTTGAATAGTAGAAGTGCCAGCTGAGATGTAAACAACAAGTCTTTTGTGTGTTTGGTTGAGCTTTAGATCACCTTTTGCATTTGCAGGGCCCGATGACTCAAATCCGCACTGTTAGCATCGGTGAGAAGAGACAGCCTGTTAACTACACCACTGTCAGCAAAACACACACCAGCAACACCTCCACTTCCAAACCCACTACTGGAACCAGGTAAGCTGTCCGGATGTTTTTGGTTTGAAGATGTATTTGAAGCCTTGCATTACAGCTAAAACTGAAACCATGTGAAATATTTTCCCAGGAAACCGCGTAGCGAAGCCAAGAAGTGTCGAAAGGTGTATGGCATGGAGAAGAGGGACCTGTGGTGCACAGCGTGCCGCTGGAAGAAGGCCTGCCAGCGCTTCACTGACTGAGCTTTATCCTTTACCGCACTTCAAAACTGCGGCTGTTCCACGGACTGAGCGCCGGTATCTCATGCACACTCTCAGAGTGAACTTCATGAGCTGTGTCCTTCTGAGGCATGTGGCCTTTTAAAATGTCACTGATTCCTCCAGGCCACAAGGGGTGCTCTTTTCTTACCGCTTCCATAGTGGAACACTGAGACTTTTATTCAGAAAAAAAACCTGATAAAAAGCAAAAAAAAGAGAAAAAGAATTTCGAAAAAAAAGCTTTTGCTGCATTGCATATTAAGGCAAAAAGAAGTTTTTTCTTAAGTAATCCAGAAACAAAACATTCAAAGCAGATTTTCCAGGCAGTTTATTATGCTTTCATGTTTCGTGTTTTACAGCTAATGATTTTTCATGATTTTAAGTGTGGCAGACTTTATACATAGCAGTTTTTACTGTTAAAAACCCTGTAAGCTATTTTTGATGGGTATTATTGAGTATTTCAAACGATTAACCCTCTTAAACCTGGTTGCACTTACCGAGCAAATTTAAGTTTCAAACAACTGTTCAAACAAGTTTTTGTTCCAAATCAAACTGTTTCTGGACTTACCGCTTCATTTTGCCTACAAGCACTTTTTATCAGCCATTTTTATTTTGATCAAGCAGAGTACAGTTTAACATTGCATCGCAATCGGCGTGTTGAGCGTTTTAGCAAATAGTCAAGAACTGTTTCAACACATATTGCTAAAGTAATACCTCTAAACAAGAATGAGCCTTTCGGGGAGAGCCTTTAGTGTACTTCAGCGCGAGTAGTTGTAGTGCAGGAATGTAAAATGGCTTCTCTCTCTACGCTAACGCACCCAAACTATTCTGTCCCTCACAGATCAACTGCCTCTTCATAAGTTATGAGGTTTATTCCTGTCGGTCCACAGTATTAATTCAATGGCAGGCACTTTAACCGGCCACACTTCAGAATTAACAGACAATCTGCTGTCAAGGGAAGTCATCCCAGTCTAATGTGATTTCCACACAAAAACGCCTTCCCACATAACAGGCCACATTATGCTTCCTAAGGAATTATTTGCTTCTCATTCAGCATACAGATATTATTCACGTAAAGGAAACGCTTGCTCTGATAACGTGTAGACGTCTTCCACTGTGCTTTTTTTTTCCATATCGAGGTGATCATGTGCTATCTGACCCTCTCTATATGAGCTCTTAAGGTCTTTGCACAATGAGTCCGAAATTTTCATGCAGAATTTTCGCACGTTCAAAAATAAGTACGACCTCATGTTGTGTCAATCACGTTTACACACTGCCTCCGAAACGTTTGTCCGTCATAAAGTTCGATTTTCTGCGTTTTCGCATCCGTAGCATGTAATTTGATGGGAAAGGATGACGAATATGAAAAAAACGGAAAAACGCATATCCGAAAATTTCGGACTCAGTGTGCACCTTTACACTGCAAAAAAAAAAAAAATAAATGTGTTTTTGTCTCGTATACAAATATCTAAACATACATCTGTTTGAGAATTAAATTGACTTGTTTTCTTAAAATGTATCAAAATTAAGTGAGTTTATGGTTAAGGCACGAAAAAAAGTCTTGTTTTCCCTTTGAATAGTTTTTTTATAGATTTTTTTCTTCTGGTTTTAATTATACACTCAATTACGTTTGTTATATGTTTTCAGAAAATAAAGCCCCGTTCACACCAATAAAGATAACGATATTAGAGTCCACACCAGCGTCTGTTTATTCTAAGCGCACGTGCATCTGCTGCTTTAAATCCTCCAGCTCATTATAGCAGGATGGATTGTGATTGGCTGTCACTGTTTTTATCATCCATCAGTTGGAAAATATCGTTCTGAAGGGATTCCAACGATGTCGTTTCTTTGTGCCTTTATCGTTATAGCTGTGGTGTGGACTCAAGCTATTCTTTCATACTGAGAACCATTTTTAGAACCATATCTTTATTGTGCTTCGTGTGAACGGGCCTTTAGTCATGATATCTAAGTAAATGTACCTTAATTTAAGATTGTTGAAATATTTATACTGGAAATCAAGACTCTCTCTCTCTGTTTATATATATACATACATATATAATATATGTATGTATATATATATTTTTTTTTTGCAGTGAGCCCATGAAACACTGACGACAGTCATTGGACATTTGAATGTAATCTGTATCTTAAAGGAACAGTTCACCCCAAAATAAACATTCTGTCATCATTTACTCACCCTCATGTCGTTTCAAATCTGTTTGACTTGTGTGAAACACAAAAAGATATTTAAAAAGTACTTTTTGTGTATACAATTGAAGTTAGAGGGGATTACAAACAACATTGGACCCCATTGGCTTTAATTGTTTACCAGACAGAAATACCAGAGATGGTAGATTGTTCAAAATATCTTCTTTTGCATTCCACAAAAGAAAAAAAGTCATACAGGTATGAAACAACATGAAGAATGATTCATTTTTGGGGGGTACACTATCCTTTTAAGGTATGTATATAAAGAAATATTTCAAAATACATTTGTTATTTTGGGGTCAAATAATTCCTTAAAAAAGAAACTCTAATTCCAACCCAAGCTGTTTTTGTTTCTAAATATTTTGCAGTATTTTTCACCTTCAAGGTATGGGAATTAAATCATGTTTAAGCTTTCGTCAGATCAACCAAAACTGGCAATCAAAATGTAGCTCCCAAAAACTGTAGCAGTTTAGCTATTAATGATGGAAATCAAAGAAACAATTGGGCAGGTGCCCAATGATTAAATTCATCGAAATATATTGTCCAATCACAGCTTAGAGCAGCTTTGTCTTCTCTTTCCCAGTGGTCAGGAAGGAAAGAGCGTCCCTCTCATGATCATAACTTTCACTAAGTGCCAATGAGAAGAACAAGAGGGAAAAATATAATTGCACTAACTTGTACTGCACAAAACGTATATTTTTATGTACCTTTTTTTTTTACGCAGAAATTGAAGTTTTTAAAAGCAATTGCTTAATGTTGTCTGGCGACCGCCGTGGTTCTCTCATCGGGTCAGGGATAGGGTCTTTTCTTTTTTACTGACCCTGCAACTATAAGCTTACGTGGCGGTACTTTGCGACATCGTGTTGGTTAGGGGCTCGCAGCACATGACGACGGTCATGTGACTAGCAGACTCAGTCTTGTTTCTAGGGAACGTCGCTGTCTTGATTTCAAATAAAGATCATTTCCTATGTTCAACATTGTGTTTTTCTTCATAGGAAAAGAGTCATGGGAAGATTGGGATTTTAGGCGCCAAAAGTCAGGCAGTGATGCTTTAAATACGTTCATCAATTTCATGGCTTTGATAATACGATATAAAATCCATACGGGAATGCCTTTTTGTTGTTAAATGTCACTAGTGAATATAACATATATATTCATTGTATATTTTGGGCTGAGGGGAAACGGGGAAAAAGAAGCATCAACGAATGTAAAATCGGCTGTCTAACACAAATTTCTTTCATATCAAGTAGTTTTCACTTTCAGTTGGCGCTTGCATTGATGCGTTTTCTTTGTTTTGTGAATAAGCGAGTGTGTACGTCATGGAGTATGTACTATTGTGAGGCAGGAGGGACGTTACTATGTGGATCATTGCGTCACTCTGCACATTCCGATAGATGATTTTACATTAGTTTGTCTGAGCCTTTGTCTATCTGTTCCCCGTTAATCTAACTTCACTGACTGCCTGTTGCTTTTCAGCCAGGATATTAAGCTAAACACCCAAGAAAATGTGTAGAAACTCCACTTTCTTTCTTTGTGACATTTTCAGAATGTTAAGTGTTCAAAAAGCATCATCATCATAATCCTACTATTCAATACAGCTCATATGATTTCTCTTTGCAGAACAACTCATTTGGCTTTGTTTAACTGTTGAGGTCTTGTCATCGTGTCAAGCCGTTTCTTTTTTTTCATTGGTTGAAATTTGATGCATGTCTTGTATCATCTTTGTACTATCTTGCTTTATTGGAACCATTATTGTTTTTCAGAAGTTGACAGTGACGTGTCTGGAGTTGTGAATGAACGAGAGGATGGAGGTGTTTCTGGTGTTGACTTTTGGTTGGTTGGTGATGAGAGTGTGATTTCTGTGGCTGTAATGTGGAGATTGAAATAAACATGGATTTCAGAAAGATGTTGGATTGGAATTCGATTTTTACTTCTTTCTTTGTGCAGGTTTATGTCTAGAAAATAATCTCCAGTAGACGGTCCTTGAACATCTTTTTACATTTCATTGAAATTACATAATATTGCCACAGTAAATATACACTGCCACTCAAAGGTTTGGGCTGCATTTAATCAAAAATAAAAAAAAACTAATATTGTAAAATAAAATTCCAATTAAGATTGGCCATTTTATATTTTAAAATGTTGTCAGCTGTATGGTATTCTCGTCTGGTCCAGTCGGTGGTGCTGTAGTTCACACCAGCAGTGGGTTGTCCAGTACTGCTACTCCTGCAGCCACTCCCCCATCAGCATGCTCTGAGCTCTTGGTCCTCAGCAGGTGGCCCACACACTCATTGAACACCATGTCTTTGCCTTTCCTATGTGTGGAAAAAGTTGCAGTTATATTCTGTAATGCGGTGAATTTTAGGAATGCTTGTACAATAAAAGCTGAGGTAGAAATGATCCCACCTGACATATGCTCCAAAGGCGCCCAGTTCACTCAGGAGTTCAGTCTCAGAGGAGCTCCGGGCCTGAGCAGGTAGTTCTGGACCGGGACGGGCTGGATCTGGTCCATCAGGATGTAAGCCGTCCTCTCAGTGGAGTTCTTCAAGTTCTCCAGTACTTCACAGATCTCACTGCCGTAAATGTTGTTACCTGTGGCATACAGTAGGAAATCTTTGAGCAAGTGTTTGTGTGTACACAACACAGGACATGAGTAGTGATACTCACCACCTCCCTCCCTCTGAGGCTTCAGCACATACTGGTCCGGATTGGCCAAAGCCATCGCTACTGTTTTATCACCTTCATCTCCCTGGGAAAGACAGGTTGGCTAGAGATTACAGTTCATAAAGTTTTAAATATGGATATTTTTTTGCACAAATGCATTGATTCACTTCAAGATGGCCTTTATTAACCCCCAGAGCCATGTGGAGCACTTATATGATAGATTGATGCACTTTTTTCACTGCCATTAGAAAGAGCCAGAAAATGTTTTAATATAACTCATAAACACCTTGGCTTGACAGAGTAAATCATGGGGAAATTTTAATTTTTGGGTGAACTATCCCTTTAAGGGAAAGTCACACTACTCGTTTTGTTCCATTGACTTTCAAGTGTCTGTAGATATTTTGCATGCTTAAAATCTAGTGTTTATGATGGTGATTCCTGTGCAACCCTTGAGTTTGTTTCAAGTGCCTCGTTAGAGTTAATTGTAAGGTATAATGGTAAATCTAATCATTGGTTATATCTCCTCAAGCAGGATTCAGCACCCCAGTTAACAATGTTGTTCCTCTACCATGTCCAGGGTGTACAGTCCAGCGAAAGAAACCCGAATCTGAGCAACTGTTTGAGGTTCGTCAGGGAAGAAGCGCTCCAGGACCCCCGGCCGGGCCAATTCCCGCTGCACCTTCTTAGTACCAACGAGACGGGTACTGATGTCTGGACACTTCACAGCCAGAAAGCGCTCCATCATCAGACGGGCCTCCCAGCTCTGAAACATGCATCAGGTTATGAGTTTCATTCCCAGCAAACACCTAAAATGTATCATTTCTGAGAAGATTGTTTTTTTACTATGGGAAAAATGTGTCCTCGCCTTCTCTGAGACGTAGTTTTGGGGCATGTATCCGTTACGGAAGTAGACAATGGCAACCTCACGACCATCTCTGTAGGTCAAATAGAAATTAACATTTTTGCATGTAGTTGTGACTAAATTTCAGTCTGTGTGGATTTCTGAAGTTGGAAAAAAATAGTCAGGTACTGACTACAGGTACAGTCATAAACACTCACACAAAGAGCCTCTTGCTCTCATCCAGGGATCCAGTTCTGCAAACATCTTCAAACTGTCTTCTTATTACAGGAATATTTCTGCACATATAAAAGAACAGATTATCACAAGTCCCCATAAGTGGTTACACTTTATTTTAAGGTGTCCTTGTTACAGTGTAATTATACTGAGTAATATTAATTAACTACATGTACTTACTATATAGTTAGGATTAGGATTAGGGTTTGTCTTAGGGTTACTTGCATGTTATGCATAATTTATTGTTATTATAATAGTAAGTTCGTGTAACGTGTAAGAAGGACACCTTAAAATAAAGTGTTACCCCATAAGCTCTTGTTTGGAGGAAATAGTAACAGAGATGCTTTGCTTCACAAACACCACTAATAAAGATATGTTAGTAATTACATACATTAAGAACATGTTGCTCATGACTTGTACTTACTAATGTAATAATGATATGAGCTAAAATAAATATGAGCTATAGTTTAAACAAATGTATCTTAATAACCAACACAATAGCATTAATGTTACATTTATAAGGCGTCAGCTGTACTTCATGGAAAAGGAGATGCACTGTTGATATTGTACATGTCACTACTATTAAAATTTTACGGTCTGTAAGATTCTATTACATATTATTAAAAATGTGTAATACACTTTAAAATATGTTTTTAATGTAATCTATTCCTGATGGTAAAGCTGAATTTTCAGCATCATTACTCCAGTCTTCAGTGTCACATGATCCTTCAGAAATCATCCTAATATGCTGATTTGATGCTCAAGAAACATTTGTTATTGTTGAAAACAGTTGTGCTGCTTAATGTATTTGTGGAGACTGGCATTTTTTCAGGATTCTTTGATGAACAGAAAGTTCAAAAGAACAGCATTTATTTGAAATTGCAATCTTTTGTAACTTTATAAATGTCTTTACTGTTACTTTTGATCAATTTAGTTCTTCCTTGCTGAAAAACAGTATTCATTTCTTTTAAAAGCTTTTGAATGATAGTGTATAATAGAACCTGAACAGTGAAGTAAATGTTCTTAACTAATATGTAACATGCCATTTTTAATTCATAAACAAACTACCGGTAAATCATTATATGGGGCTGATGTTCATGCTGAACTTGTTTGTATATGTTGAAAAGTCTTGCTGTAAAATTGTCAACTTTGATGGTGCTGTTGAAGAAGAAGAAAAAAAACATTTAGATCAGACCACACCAAAATTATTAATAAAATTTGACTTAAAGGTGTAATTTTGATGCCTCTAGTGCCACTAGATGGAATGGCAAAAATACTGATAGAATAAAAGTGTCCCAAACAATCTCCCATTGGTTGGACAGACAGATAGTCCCAAATGTTTTGTCTCTGCATATTAAGCTGGGAGAAAAGACCATATTTTAACAATAAAAATACACATTTCACCATTAAAATATACAAAATAAGGCAATAATACACTCAATGAAGTCAACTTGCGATTCATTAGTGTAGGGATTCCCAAACATTTTTGTCAGCCGAAAGCTTTTGTTCCCTAGTTTGAGAAACCCTGCAATAGTGCAACCATTTAATACCTGGCCAGAGTTTCCTCTGAATCCAGGATTCTGGCTGACCCGGTCCAGCAAACGGTTAAACTGTGTCTGTACTGCCAGAGCTCGATGAAAGAGTGCTGTGGGCATCGGTGTGGGAAACAACGTGAACGGTGCATAACTCGCCACCTGTGAACAAATAGACATGTATTCAACATGTATGAACACGATCAAAACCCTTCAGTCACTCCTGATTCTTTGAGCCACGGGTTTCTGCCCAGTGTTGACTCAACGGAGCAGAACTAACTCTGCATAATCCAGAA
>NC_136718.1:7776729-7886729 GCF_936440315.1 Barbus barbus
AATTTGACATTTTATACATGGGTTCATGGAAGATATACAGAAAATCAAGGGATTAAGAAGTAAAAACAATGTTCAGGGTTACTGCTATACTAATATACAATAGCTAATTGGCCAGTAGCAAGATGCACTATATTGCCAAAAGCATTGGGTCACCCCCCTCTAATGAACAGGTTTGATTACTTTAGTAATTTCTATGAGTACAAATCTTAATGTTTAAGCATATAATGATATTCTTGGGAATTGTGTGCTTCTAATTTTATAGCAACAGTTTGGACAGGACCCTTTTCTATTCTAACATGACCGTGTCTCTGTGTATAAGACACGGTTCAAAAAGACATGATTGATTGAGTCAGTGTGGAAGAACTTGACTGGTCTGCAGAAAGCCAAGTCCTGATCCCAGCTGAACACCTCTGGTGTGACTTTATATGCAGACCTTGAGCCAAAAACTCATCACCAAACACCAATGTTAGAATAGAAAAGGGTCCTGTCCAAACTGTTGCTATAAAATTAGAAGCACACAATTCCCTAGAATATCATTATATGCTGAAACATTAAGATTTGTACTCATAGAAATTACTAAAGTAGTCAAACATGTTCATTAGAAGGGGGGGGTGACCCAATACTTTTGGCAATATAGTGTATTATTCCAATTATATCATACTGGATAAACGTTATATCAGATGTTCTTTAATAGGGCTATAATCAGAAATAAAAGTTAATCCTATAATGTTTCCAAAAGTTCTGCTAGAAAAACAACTTCTGTTTGGCCTCTTAGAAATTGCATGTATGAAACATGAATAAATGCTTTATTATTATAGTATTAGGGCTCATTATGTTGTAACTGGAGACTTATTGTTCTAATATCTGTGTATATTTCTCTGACAGTATGAGCCAGGTAATGCAGCATCATGGCTGTAGATCTCACATGAGAGACAGGAACAGACTGACTGGACTGGAGGACAGGTTTGACCTGGTGGTGGACTCAAACGATGCCATCCTTGAGAAAGTGGTACGAGTCTTACACTGACACCACTGAGATTCAAGCTTCAGGTCTTCTGCTTTGTGTCTGTTTATGTCTGTCCATCTTGCCCATTTACACCAAGAATGATAACGGTAACTATCAAGTTTTAATAATTGTTCCAGTTTTCTGAGAACAGTGAAGTCCAACACCGCAGTTGATGAATGATTAAAACATTCACAGCCAATCAGAATTCACCTGGCTTTAAAAAACTTAAAGCATTTAAAGCAGCAGGCAATATAAAAGCAGAGTCTGCTGTTAATATACAGGGTGCTTATATAGCGTTATTATCTGTATAGTTATCATTCTTGGCGTGAGCAGGCTTTTAGTCAACACCGTATGAAATCATTTTGTTGTACCTGCAGGAATTACAAAAGGTGAAAAGGTCTTCGGCCCTCTTTTAGTCTAGTGCTGCAAGTCTGTTTTCTATCCTGTCACGTGTGTAAAACTGCTAAATGCAGTGTGATCTGTGTTCAGGGCATTCTCCTGGACGAGGCCTCTGGTGTGAGTCGCACCCAACAGCCGGTGATGCCTGCTGGATATCAGCCGCCGAAGATCGTCGTGTCCAGCTGGAATCGCAGGGTTAGTTTCTCAGCTCATCCTTCTTTTAACTTAGGGAAATATTTGTTGGAGAAAGATTAGTTGAACTTGATCACATGTTTTGATAAAGTCTGGCTGGTCCACGAGGAGCCGCTTCTGGCATGATGGCAGCTTATCTTCTCCTTACAGGGAGGAGAGCGCAGGGATGAGACCTTTCACCTTCTACATGCTAAAAACATTCAGCGGCCACAGCTTAAGTTCAAGGAGAAAGTGGATAACAGCAACACTCCCTTTGTCTCCAAAATTTTCATCAAACCCAATGCAGTTAAACCTCTGTCATCATGTGAGTGTGTCCTCGGTGACAACTTTTTCTTTTTCTTTTCACAGCCTTTGTGGACTGCTTTTTGCAAATATTTATATTGCTAACATTTAGTAGAAGTACAGTATCTGGAGGTCCAGGCAATTATATATATATATATATATATTTTGGTTTTATTATATATAAATAGTGGAGGGCAACAATTAATCGTGATTAATCACATCCAAAATATTTTTTTTGTGTCTTCATAATATATGCATGTGTCCTGTGTATATGTATGTATATATAAATACAGACATGCATGTATATATTTAAGAAAAATGTTTAGATATTAAATATATTTATATATAATATATATTATATGAATGTAAATATATACATGTAAATATTTAAAAAAATATATACTGTATGTGTTTGTCTTTATAGATACATAATATATATACATTATATAATTAAAAACATTTATTTTGGATGTGATTAATCGTTGCCCAGCACTAATAATAAAACAAACATATATATATATATATATATATATATATATATATATACAGTGCCCTCCATAAGTATTGGAACAGTAAAGACAAAATTGCTCTGTTGGTTGTGGAGTCAAGACATTTACAAATATGATTAAAAGATGAATATGAGACAAAACTACAGAATGTCACATTTTATTATTGGGTGATTCAACACATACATGTTTTACCAGCTAAGAAGTTCAGCACTTTTAGAGTTTCATCCCTCTATCTGATGTGAGCATAAGTATTGGAGCAGTTGCCTCACAGGTCTTTCTAAGTGATCAGCTGTGTCCTGTTGCATTAATTCTTCAGATATTAAAAGCAGGGAATGTGTCGTATCAGTTATATCCATTACTTCTGTATTCTGAATCTTGCATTCGATGATAACACACAAACCTGAATGAAGATGAGGGAGCTGACTTTGAGAGAAAAGCAAGCAATTTGGATGCTAAATGAAAAGAGGAAGTCAATTAGAGCTCTAGCAAAAACAAAGAGCATGGAGAAATCAAGAGTTTGGAAACCACCAGCGACACCAGCAACCAACAACGACCTGATCGGCTGAGAAAACAACAGTAGTAGATGACAGACAAATCATAAAAGCTATGAAAATGAATCCTAAAAGACGTGTCTGTAAAATCACCAACAACTTCCAGAAAGCTGGGGTGATGCTCTGACAATCTACTGTCCTCAGGAGACTTTGACACAGAATTACAGATGCTACACAGAAAGATACAAACCTCTGACCAGCACCAAAAATAGAAAGGCAAGATTAGAGTTTGCAAAAAAGCACAAAGGTGAGCCAGAAGAGTTTTGGAACTGTGTTTATGGACCGATGAGACAAAGATGAACCTTTATCTAAGTGATGGGAAAACAAAAGTGTGGAGAAAAAAGGGAACTGCAAATGATCCCAAGCATACAGCCTCATCTGTAAAGCATGGTGGAGGTGGTGTCATGGCACGGGCATGCATGGCTGTCTCTGGAACAGGCCCTCTCAACTTTACTGATGACTTAATGTATGATGACAGTAGCAGAATGAATTTGGAAGGGTACAAAACCATCTTGCCTACCAATATCCAAGAAAATGCCACCAGATTCATTGGGAAGTGCTTCATATTGCATCAGGACAATGACCCAAAACACCCTGCCAGTTCAGTCAAGGAATTTATAAGGGCAAAAAGGGGCATTAAAGGCTGGTGAAAGTATTTCAAAGGATGAGACCAAGAGTCTGGTGATGTATATGGGTCACAGACTCACTGCTGTGATTGTGTGCAAGGGATCTGCAACTAAATAATAGCTTTTAATCTTTTATATCTGCCTTATGTTCAACTGTCCCAATACTTATGCTCACATCAATGAGTGGGATGAACTCTAAAAGTGCTGTTCTTTTTATTTGGTAAAACATGTATGTGTTGAAACGGCTAATAATAAAATGTGACATTCTGTAGTTTTGTCTCATATTCATCTTTTAATCATATTTACAAATGTCCTGACTCCACAGCCAACAGAGCAATTTTGTCTTTACTGTTTCAATACTTATGGAGGGCACTGTATGTGTATATATATATATATATGTATATGTGTATGTATGTATGTATATATGTATATGTTAAATAGTAATTGAATTAAAAATAGTAGTTTAAATACTAATATAATAAATATGAATAAAGAGTAATAATATACATTACATTTAATATACAATTTAAATGGTAGTTCAAATAATTGTAATATTAAATAAAATTTCAATTAAAAAAATAGTAATGTTGAAATACTAAATTGCAACCAAATATATGACTAGATTTTGCCAACAAACACATTCGTAAGGAGAGGCCGGAGGATTTGGATGTTCCTGCTGCATTGGCTGATTTTATCCATCAGGAGAGAACAAAAGAGCATGTGGACGACATGTAAGACCAGATTTATTTGATTCATTCAGTTTAAAGAGGTCCGTTGTGTGTTTGTTAGTTATTTTATATCAGTGTTTAATATTAGTCTTGTTTAAAATGGATTGTAATGCTGTTTCTCAGGTTTTCTCACCCTTATCAATATGAGTTGGATCATCTGGTCATGCCGGAGAGTCTGAAGTGTAAACCTGATGTCCAGGTGAATGTCCTAAGCATCCTGTTTTCTTTTCAGGAGCTGTGATGAGTGTTTTCAATCACTGATATATTTTCTTTGTGTTGTAGATGTATAAGCCTCTTTCCGAATCCACTTGTCAATTCATCAACACTTTAGATGACCTCGTTGCTTTGAATGAGACGTTAGCCAAGATGTCGGAGTTCGCTGTGGACCTGGAGGTATGACTGTTTCAGGTTTGCATGATTCTGTTTAGTCGTGTATCACTTTAGGTGTTTAATTCGCACAATTTCTCTGTTTACAGCATCATTCCTACAGAAGCTTTCTGGGAATCACGTGTCTGATGCAGATATCAACACGAGAGGAGGATTTCATCATAGACACGCTGGAACTGCGCAGTGAAATGCACATCTTAAACGAGACTTTCACTGACCCTGCCATTGTGAAGGTGATTGACTTTAATACTCTGCTCTTCTATTAGATTTACCCACTTAGATGTGTGTGTGTGTGTGTGTGTGTGTTAGAGCGTCACGATAAATCATTAAAAGATCACGATCTTGATTCAAACACCCATGTAATCCCATTTTTAAATGACAAAGATTAGAAAGTAATCCCAATCTTGGTAACTCGTTATGATATAGCTGGGGACTACTTTCAGGCGCTGCGTAATATCATTGCACCTGCTGCACCCATGCTAATGGTCTAATCCGATTCAATGATCTATGCTAAGCTACGCTAAAAGTGCTACCGCCAGACCCGGAGATCGGCTAAATGGATTCAAAAACAGTGTAAAATGAGCCTATTTTCAAAAAAAGTGTAGTGTTCCTTTAAGTACAATAAATCAGTCACCTCCAAAATTACTTGGGATTATGTAAATAAGGCTGCATAGGAGGTAAAAAAATATATTTTCCAATAATATCATAATCTAATAAACTTCATCCATCAAACAAGTTAAACTAATTCCCATCTTACATGTATATCCAGCTGAAGGTTGATTTTCATTCAGAAAAAATGTTGCATTATGGATATTAAATGTGCTGTGATTGCCATTTGATGATTACTGTTGCTTATGTTGCATGCATCATGTTTTGCTCCTGCAGGTGTTTCACGGGGCTGACTCTGACGTCGAGTGGCTACAAAAGGACTTTGGTCTTTATGTGGTCAACATGTTCGACACCCATCATGCTGCGCGTTGCCTAAACCTCGGCCGAAACTCCCTTGACCATCTCCTGAAAGTTTACTGCAATGTGAACTCTGATAAACGCTACCAGCTGGCAGACTGGAGGATACGGTAATCCCAACACTCAATACATTTAGCACAGATTGATATAATTCCTCATTGATCCAATCTCATTATGTAAGACTTCAAGAACTATTTTCTGTTTATCTGATGGCTGTAACAGTCATTGTGGTAATACTAGTGCGTGCCGTGTGTCTGTAGACCGTTGCCAGATGAGATGGTGAAGTACGCTCAGGCTGACACGCACTACCTGCTGTACGTGTTCGATCGAGTCCGAGCTGACCTGTATGATACAGGCAACGGCCAACCCACCCTCATCCAGCAGGTCTGGGATAAAAGCAGAGACCTCTCGCTCAAGGTATGGACTTTTTTTTTCATACCAGCTAATTAAACACCCCAAATGCACAGAAAATATAAAACGGTGTGTTTGTTTTGTTGTGGTAATCAGTTCAACTGAATCATTTAAAGGAACCAGCTCATTATAGTGGTTCTATGTTTCAAATGAATTTCTGAATATTCTCTTTAGAAATATGTGAAGCCTATTTTTACGGAGGACTCGTACATGGAGCTGTACCGCAAGCAGAAGAGGAGCTTCAACACACAGCAGCTGGCGGCCTTCAGACTGCTGTACGCCTGGAGAGATAAACTGGCACGAGAGGAAGATGAGAGCACCGGGTAATGCTCCAAACCGCCTCTGTGCATGTGTCTGTTCACAGATTACTAGTTATTGTGATTCATGAATGTGTTGTTTCTCCACAGATATATCTTACCCAACCACATGATGATGAAGATCGCCGAGGAGCTTCCAAAGTAAGTTTAATCTATTTAATCAATACATTTTCATTTAAAGTTACCCATTTGTGAGGGTGTTTTATTTTAATTTTTTTGCCACTAAAATTATTTTAAGGTAATTTTGGTTTTCGTGAGCATTTTCAATATTCTTAACTCTTAGAATGAAACTTGCCGTTTTTGTAGACCCATATAGACATGCACATCCTTAAAAATATTTATATATTTTTTAAAGAAACTGTTACTTTTATTTAGCAAGGATGGGTTAAATTAAGTGGCAATGAAGAAAAAAACATTTCAGCATGTATAATAATAATAATTTGTTTCTGAGCAGCAAATCAGCATATTAGAATGATTTCTGAAGGGTCATGTGACACTGAAGACGAGTAATCGAATCACAGGAATAAATAGCATTTTGAAATATATTACTATAGAAAACAGTTATTTTAAATTGTGATATTTCAGACTGTATTTACGGTATTTTTGATCAAATATGCAGCCTTGGTGTGAGACTTCTTTCAAAAAATCTTACCAACCCCAAATGTTGAACAGTATTGTGTGTGTGTGAATGAGCTCCGTTATGACTGGCTAATCTCCACACATTATCATAGATATCATAGACTTACATTTCACTGCTGGTTATACTCTGTATAATTGTGTATGTGACGAATAAAAAATCTTGAATCTTGAATAGATTGCATTTGATAATAGTCATTAAATTGTGGCCAAAAGGTGTTGAAATGTACATAAATGAAATGCATTTTTTTCAGCTTAGATTGAGTGGACTAGTGCATCTGAAATCCTTTTTTCTAGTGTTTGATTCTTTTGAAGGCTGTATAAACTTACGTGTTGTTCACTCTAGGGAGCCTCAGGGCATCATCGCGTGCTGTAACCCTACTCCACCACTAGTGCGCCAGCAGATCAACGAGCTTCATCAGCTTATCAAACAGGCTCGAGAGACGCCTTTACTCAAGGTGTGCGCTCAGACAAACACCATTTAGCTCATTAACTCTGCTTTTTGTTTCACTTCAATTTGCAATATGAATATGAAATTCTAGACTCTGAATATGAATGTTCTCTCTTTTTAGGCAGAGGTACTTGCTGAAAAGAGGAAATCGATGACCCCTAAAAGAAAGGTGTGTTGACATGTTCAGTACTTTTCTGTGGATCCAAACTGGTTTCTTTCTAATTGCTCCTCTTGCTGTTGTCTTCTAGCCACAGACGACTTTATTTGGACCGCATGACACCTCCCGCTCGTCTGAAAGTGACTTCCTGGACCTCTCCTCTTTTGGTAGGTCTAGATATTAAGACCTCATGATTTGCCTTTGTGTTATTTTAAAACCACTAGTTGACATTTTCTCCACATATATTTAGAAACTCCAACCAAACCGGGAGTTTTGTTTTCAGAGGAGGAGGATGAAAGTGTGAACCAAGAGGAAAAATCCTTGCATTGCCTGATAGCTTCAGCAAAAATCAGCCTGTTTGCGGTAGGACATTTGAAAATAAATTCAGAGACACCTGTTTATCATTTAGCATGTTCAGGTGTGTCCGCATGTATTGTAAAGTCTCGCAGAAGCTTGAAGTAGATTTTGTGTAATTGTTAATGGTCTTACTCATCAGTTTGATTTGGGAGTGCTTATGTGAGTTGAGGATGGTTTTTTGTCGTTTGTATTTTAGGAGGCAGCAGCAGCTCCTGCTCATCTGACTGTGGCACAACAAAAGGCTCACAGCATCATGGAGTCCTTTGAGAACCCCTTCAGAATGGTACAGTTCATGCAGTCCATTTAGTCCATGCCTTTTGTCAACTTGTGTTGTGTATTTATTCACTGACATTTCAACTCATTTTCAGTATTTACCATCAAAGGACATTCATATTTCCAAGAATGCCAAATATGACCCCTCTTCAAAGATTTATGAGGTATACTTTCTTTTTTTCATCTTATATATATATATATATATATATATATATATATAAATAATTGTATTTACTGTTTTTGTTTTTAATTTACAATTAATTTTTTAGTTATTTGCTTTTTTTATTTAATGTTTATTTACGTAACTTTTACATTTTATTCTGTACTATTTATTGTGCAATTTTAGTATGTTTGTATACAGTTTTTATTTATAGCAAAATAATGTCTCCAGTTTAATGGTTTTAAACACTTACGCCTTTATGACATACTTTCTTCATGTTTAATCCTAACGGACAGATAGATGATGCAATGGACAATACAACTGACAACAGGTGTAGACAAATGTGCAGAAAATCATATAAACGTGGGGTGTTAAGGGTGGAAATATGAAGGCACCTGTCAATTAAATATCAGTTTTGATTCAGGGAGTGGCAAATACTCCAGAATTATTCTCGATGCAGTCAGGGGGTTTAGGTTGCATTGACTACTGGCTTATATTGACTAATTGTGTTCTGTTTAAAACAGATTCATAACCGCTGGAAGTTACAGAGTATTGAGCAGCAGCAGAAGGAGGCGCAGGAGAAACAGCAGGCTAAAGAACAGGCCAAGAAAGCTCAAGGTACAAACAACACAGCAGTTGTATAGAAACTCTGCGCAGTCTGATGTTTTAATACACTAACTTTGTGATCATTTATTTGTGCATAATTGTTTGCACTTGTCTTTCAGAGGAACGAAAGAAAGCCAAACTGAGCTACCAGGAGTCGCTGCAAAACGTTCATACTGTCCGGCAGCAAGTAGCAGTGAGGAAGCTTCAGCTCACCAACTTTACAAGATGTATTTGCTTTCTTCATTTTACACTAACAGGTTTTGTTGCTCTTGTGTTCTTAGGAAGCAAAGCAGGCTGGACAGAAAAAAAAGAGAGCTGCCAGTGATGCTGGTGAATTGAGTCTTAAACCAAAAATGAAAGTCTCAAAGACTGAAAGTGAGACATCGGTGGCTGATCAGTCGACAAAACCGGCTCAGAAAAAAAAGAAACAGAAAAAAGTTCAAGCGCCTGAAGTTCCCGAACAAGACTTTAAACCTTTTGACTACAGCCAGTCAAATTTTCAAATATTTGATGGTAAGACATTTGCCTTTTTTCTGTTTTTATTCCTATGTACTTTTCCCATTGGTTCAGTGCGTTGTCTTCATTTCTTGTATTTTATTCACACAGGCAAATCAAAAGAGAGTTCACAGTTTGATCCAAACAGACAAGCACATGGATCCAAGCAGAAGGTATTAACCTGTTTTCAACCTACAAGCGTTTACAGTCACAAATCTCAGCTGGGATTGATTTAGCTGTGCAAGATCTGATTTTTTTGCCAACTTTGATTCTCAGAAAAAAGGACAGAAGAAAAACACTCTGGGAGGCAGGAGCATGTCTTATGTCCCCGCTAAATCTGACAGGTAACACACACACACACACACACACACACAGCGCTAGATTCAAGAAATCAATCATTGCTGAATTTAAAAAAACAAGCCAAAAAATTGTATAATGGGTTTATTTCTGTTTCCAGAGGGTTTCGCCACAACTGGCCCAAGAGATAGAAGTCTTCAACTGATGGCTGAGCTTCCACTATTTTTGTTTTCCTTTTTAAAAGCGTCCTTTGTAACATTGATATGCTTTGCAGACTGAATTGTCACCGTTTCAGTACAGCATTGAGCTTGTACACGTATTAATTTGTGGTATTTGATCGTCATTAAAATTAGATTTTAAAACATTTCTCGTCTTTCATTAAATTCTTACATTTTTATTTGAAGCTATTTTTTTTTCGGCAAAATTAAAGATAGGGAAGGCATTTTCAAATTAAATGTACTTCTAAGTTGGACTTTTTAAGTAGTCCACTTTTACAAACCCATAAGAGCTGTATTTGTGATATTTGAGTCGTGACCGGTGAAAGTGGCGTTTGCAAAGGTTGTTTGTTCTGCTGAACTGTTGATTTCATGCAGACATTTAAACAGTTTTTAGAAGTTTTTGAGACATTAAAGTGTGCCAACTCTTCTTGGTTTAATTGATCTTAACGACAGTAGTGTCTAAACACTTTCGTTGCCATTGTATGGTATTTTTTTATTCTTCTGCAGTACATACCACAGCCTCTGGATGGCAATGCAAAGTAACAGCTCTACCTTTATCATCAAACAAACTACTGTGCCAGTCACTCACTTCACCACGTGTACAGAAACATGCAGCCTGGCAAGATTATAGAAATGGAAATCTTTAGTTCAAAGTTGTGTGGAGGAGAAACTGCCGTTTGATGTAACCGATAGAAATCCTTCTCAATTCTCGTTTTTAATATCTAAAGCCATTTATTTTCAAGACTGATTAGTACTACACTAAGGATGTTTAAGAACATAGCTGGCATAAATATTCCGTCTGCACACTGAGAGCAGACCGCATTCACAACCCTTCGCTTCCTGCTGCTCAAGACTGCGGTTCTTTTCTAAACAATAGGTGCAAAGACAGGAAACAACTCGAGATGCTTTTGTCAGCTTCTTCAAATACAAAGATGACCTTGTTTTTTCTCTCGAGTTTATTTAAAAGAACGTAACTAATGTCGATAAATCACAAGGGATAGTTCACCCAAAAATAATAGTGATTTTTCTCACTTTAATGTTGCTCCAAACCTGCATGAACACTAAAGATGTTCTTTTAAAGAATGTTGAGAACCAAACTATTGCGATTGAACTAAAACCGTTTGGTTATCAACATTCTTCACAAGATGTTCTTTTGTGTTCCACAGAAGAAACTCAAACAGGTTTGGAATGATGGTTTTCATTTTTGGCTCTTTAAGCAACCGTATATATTTACAAAGTTACACAACATTTATGTTCTAAGTCATAAATACGTATTTTGTCCTGCGTTTTCAACAAAAAAATGACATCAAACACTCTATCATTAATAAAGCTTCTTTGAAGCTTCTTTCATTCTATGATTGTGATCACTTTTGTAATTAGCACGATGCTGATGAAGTTCCAGAAAGTGTGAGTGGAGTGGAAATGGATGCATACGCCACCCAGCTGTGTTCCCCCCTCCCACTCACACTCTCCTCTGTTGTTTTTTCCTTCAGTCGTTTTCTCTTTTATGTCCGCCAGGAGCGCGTCCACACAGGAAACTCTGACATCTTCGTCTCCAGCACCCACTCTGGAAGAACAGCAATGAGTCAGTGAGCGTGTCCCGGAACTTCATCCGACGCCGCTTTTGCTCAAACAGTTTTTAACGCAGAAATTCACGAACAAAAAAAAGACGCTTAGATGCGTTTTGGTTAATTTTCCACGTCTGGGTCACGAAAAATGAGTTTTGGGGTTTCTGTAAAGTGTTTTAACCCATATCACGGCATTAAGAGTCCAAAGTCATTCAAACACTCGTCCTCCAAGTTTCACGACAGTCTTCCAATCATGTGTCCCAGAGCTGACAGCAGTCCTCACAATCCTCCGTCATGTAGAGGTACGAGTTAATGGCCTCCTTCAGGCCTTCGCTTACTATAGAGTCCTCTGCACCCTCTTTTCTCTGCCCGAAGATCATGGAGCTGTGAAGAAAACTCATTTAGAAACTGCTCTACTAGTTTTTGAAAAGACGAAGAGATTAAAGAGATTCCGTCATTTACTCACCCTCAAGTTGTTCCAAACGTGTATGAATTTCTTTCTTTTGTTGAACACAAAATATATTTTGAAGAATGTAACTGGAAGTCAATGGCTACCACCAACTGTTTGGTTACCAACATTCTTCAAAATATCTTTTGTGTTAAAAAGATGAAAAAAAAAACCTCATACAGGTTTGGAACAACTTGAGGGTGGGTAAATGATGAACAAATTTTCATTTTTGGGTGATCTGTTGAAAGTCACTTCATTTGTGACTGGATGCATTTGACGCACCTGTCCACATCTTTCCAGTTTATAGTAGGCCTCTTCACAGCAACCGGAGGTGGGCCGGTTACCACAGGAACGTTGTTGGATCCAACGATGTAGCATGGCTCCCCCAGAGTACAGCATAGCCCGTCTGATACTTCTGAGGGACAGTTCACATTTAATCTCCGCCCACAACATTTACACATTTCTGCACGTTCAGCCAAAATATATATATTTTAGCATGTTGCTGTGTGGTTGCTAATGAGTTTTGGGTGGTTGCCACATATTGTTATTTACGTAACAGCGCACTACATAATCAACTTTTTGTTTGGTTTCTGATGATACACCAATGGGGTCTTTGACTACTGACACTGGATAGAGCATAACGTTTGTTAGCTGTAGAATTACCCTATTCACAGCTAATTTTTGTTGCCCACAATTTATTCCACCACTGAAAATGATCTAGAATAAAACAGGTTTTTATAGGCACTGGCATGATTGGAGTCCACCTCTTGTGTGAGTACATGATTTAAACGTTTCCTCAAATCTATTAGTCAGTATCATGCATGGCATTAGTATCAAGCACAAACCCAGCAACGTCACATACAATCTCTGGGTGCCAGTAATCAGTTACTGGCTGTATGTGTGAGTGTGTTTATATGTGTGTGTGTGTACCTGAATAGTGTGCGACCAGGTCCGAGAGGGTCCTGAAGGTGAGTCCAGGAGAGATATAGACCCAGCCGTTCTCGATGCAGCTGATACGGTAGTGTTTGACAGAAGCGCGTTCATGCGAGCTGCTCCTACGCACTGACAGAGTGTGGTTACCTAAGTTAAAAAAAACATATACATTAATACAAACTGGATTTGATGTCTTCTGTAGCCCTGGGTGTTGCTATGCAGTTATTTAGGTTTTTGAAATGCTGCTATATGATTGTTAGAACATTACTGTGTAGTTGTCAAGTAGGGCTATACGATATTAACAACCCTTACAATAATTTTTGTTTTTGAATAGTCATTTGATCTCATATGTAATTTAAGGGCCTGCGATAACGTGGTTTGACCAGTGTGGTGCTGTAGCCCTCCTGCATGCAGTCCAACAGAAGAAGACACTGCACTTATGAGACGTGCAAACGAAGCTGAACCAGTAGCCGAACAAAAAATGCTGTCATGTCTAAAGGCCTTGCAACCACAACAAAGTATTTTTCGCTTTTCAGTTAGGGGTAAAAAGTAATTTGATATAAGCTAGCCAATTCGTATGTATTTTACAAGGTGGCTAATTCGTACGACCTCACACGTATGATTTGTACGATCAGTCTACACCCCAGTGATGGGTAGTTTTAGGGGTGGGGTTAGGTGTAGGTCATTCGTACAAATTCATACGAATTGAGCTACTCGTAAAATATGTACGAATTGCCATAAGATCGGGCTGAGCTAGCAGTGGTTTACTGTTAGCAAACATCCTGGTGCTACTGAGAACCTTTAGATGAACATGTTAATATGGGTTGTGCGATTTCCTCTCAAGCATCGGATCATAGTGATGTGGATACATTTGCACAAGCTCTGCAATTGGCACTCCAATAAATTCATGTCATGTTTATTTATATAAAACTTCATGTAATATATTGCTTAAAGTTGAAAAAACTTACTTTCAATTAGAATTTCAAATAGATTTTCTGCTATAAAGCAGCTTTATATGTATAGACTAAATAAAAACTCAATATTTTAACGAATTGGAAAAGCTGAATATTTGAACAAATCCTACTGATTAACTACTGGTGAAAAAAAGTTAAAATCATAAAATAAGGTCACACTTTATTTTAAGGTTCAATTCTCGCCATTAACAAACAATTAACTATGACTTTTGCCTGAAACTCCTAATTTGCTGCTTATTAATAGTTAGTAAGGTAGTTGTTAAGTTTAGGTATTGGGATATGTAGAATATGGTCATGCACAATATGTGCTTTATAAGCACTAATAAACAGCAAATGTGTTAATAATAGGCATGCTAATAAGCAACTAGTTAATTCTGAGAATTGGTCCCTATACTTAAGTGTTACCAAAATCAAAGATTAGTCGATTAATAGTTCTAATGATCATTAGATGAATCAATTATCAAAATAATCGTTTGTTGCAGATAGCTGTGATAGTGGTAAGTAATGTAACTAGCATTAGCACACAGGTACCTGGGTAGGTCTCGCTCTCTCTGATAAGGAAGGATCCGGGCTGATTATGTGGAAGCATCAGCAGTTCCTCTGCTTTCTGTTTGCTGAGACCCACAAACTGCCACCTGCACGAACACACACACACACACACACACACACACACACAGATGAGTGACAGAGCTGAGGGAATAGTAGTAGGTAGAATCAGAGCATCATGTGATGAGTGAGTGTTCAGCAGGGTCATTGTGGGTACAGTACGTCCCCAAGCTGATAATCAGATCACACTGTACCCAGCTGAGCCCACTCTACAGAAACTAAAACTGACATCAAGTCACCACCTCTGGAGGAATAACGATGAAGTCACAGGAACACACTCCACAGACCACCTGACCGTGGGTGTGATATTATGATGTACCGTACATCTCTAAACCAATAGAAAGGGGTCGATTTTCAAAGTGTGTGATTTCAGCTCACCTGTTGTACACTTTGGCGGTGTAATTGCTGGGGATGTAGCTCTCATTTCCTGTGGCTGATGAATTGACTTTCCACCACTCTCCCTCACTGTAACACACACAATAGATCATCAGATAATCAGCCCGATCAGGCTGTGATGAGGATGAAGTGCCACTGTGTTACAGCACACTTACTCTGACAAAATATTGAGCCTCTCTCCCATTCTGATAGTGCAGTCACCTGGACCTCTGGAAGGATAGTCGTACAGGGACACCACCACGAATCTACCGCTGTCTGCACACAGATCCAAACAACACTTTTAATCCAGCTGGTTTAGCATAGTATCATATTATAAAGAGAGCTCCTCAAGCCACATGATTAAAGATGTACAGTAATCAGATTTTGGTAGTTCAAGTGGATTGAACTGATGTATCAATATTTTATCAGTTCATAAAATATAAAGTTGCCATTCTGAAATACCTCAGACACTAATCATAATGATACCCAAGTCATTATATGAATTTGTGGCAAATTCAGCTGTACTTTTTTTTAACAATAAATACAAGACATTTTTACAGTCTGTTTTTTTTTTTTTTTACTGTTTATCATTCAGATTAAGTGGCACAGTCTGGCACTGAAATTCTTACCTTTATGTACTAGAGCGCTAGTAAAGCACCACTGAATGCTACAGTTGCAACAGCCAATTAAACATTACTAGTGATTCCATACGCACTGAATGAGCTTCACTATTAAGACTTATTTACATTTAGTGCTGCATTTCTAAAATCAGCTCGTGCATATATAAAGTGCTGAACTCACCCATGGCCAGTGGGTCAGTGCTTTCTTCCGTGTCCAAGAGAACAGCATGTGCGCTGGATCCACGCCGGACTTTACTGGGCCGACTGCCCATGGCCGACTGCTCGGGAGTTTTCAGGCACACAGTGCTGATGGGAACCACAATCTAAGAACAGAAGAGCGAGAATATTTTAGTATTGATTCTGTTCTTCTTTAAAGTAAAACAAAAGAAAGAATCAATTCTGTTGTAGTTTGATCATGCCATGGCTTTCTTATGTCACACTTTGAACGTAAATAGGAAGGATGCTGACTTGATGAAAACTTTCCATCCGCACTTTCAGTATCACGCACTTATTTACCTTGGTTAAAAAGGGGTGGCCTTTCTAAAAATAGATCTGGCAAAACGCTGAGAACATTCTACTATTTTCTGTCATGCTCAGTTACATCACAACAGTACAAGCCGCAGTTATTTAAGCAATGCATGTGCACCTGAATAATAATCATACACAGCAAAATCAATAGATCAAAATGATTCCGTATGCAAATAACAGTTCAAATATTACTAGCTTAGATGAAGCCATTATATAATGTGACTCATATGACTCTGATTAAGCGACTGTAAAGTGCTGAGGTTCAGCAGTCTTCCATTGCCTTCCCACAGGGTTGGTATTAAAATGATCACTGTAAATCATTTAAAGGAAATCAGCTGGTTTGATGAGCTTGACAGTCTCATCAAAACAATCTACATATTTTCCAAGAATATTTATGCGTAATGGTTTTTTCACGTGTTAAAATACCATCAAGACATATATCTACTTTTTTTTTTTTTTTTTTTAGTATTTCTACATCTATAATCTTATTACATGTTATTACATTGTAATAACACATTATTACATTGTAATAATCATGTAATTTAATTGCTACTATTAATAAGTTCAGTAAACACACATGATGTCACCAGCGCTCTAATTTCAACTCTGTCATAATAAGCCTAATGTTCTATTAGCATTCATTAGTGATCTTCCAGGGGCATTTTTCCATATCATATTGTAATGCAGTGGCACTGGTCCCACAGCTATATGACATTATGAAGCAGATGGTCACCTGGTAACACAGATGGGTCTCACTAGGTCATCAGGGTCTCCAGGTCCAAATTACATACCTCACACCCCAGGCACCATAATAACACGTGTTACATGTGCTACATATGAACACTGCTATACTGGAGTACATCACACAGGCACAATCACACTCAAACTAACAAACCGATAGCTAAACGTGTTCTACATTTCTGAATAATGTTTATTCACGGGTGCACTTTTATTAAAAAAAAAACCTATTTGCAGTACATTTTACAGGATATCACTCCTTCTACTTCAAAATTGTAATTCAGTATTTTACTTGCTGTTTGTTTGAAAGCATTTGTGAAATTTACTTGCATTTTCTGAGTCAAAATGGTTTCACCACCACCTTTTTTTTCTCAGTGTATGGAGATAAAGGCACATTTGGTCAAAGATTAGGGCAAGGTTACTAACTTCCTGTTGCGACTTGAGCACTGAGTGTATTTTTCTCTCTTTTAAGAGTTCTCAAGTCTGAATTATAAACTTGTTGCTAGAAAGGTTGTTCGAAAGTTTCATATAAACACATTTTAAGAATCATAGCAAACACATTTCACAACAAAAATGTCTTTGAAATGCCTTTGAAGAAAGGCGCCTATGCAAGCGCATGCTTTTCAAGCTGATTCTGACTTTGATTCAAGATTCAAGATTACAACTTTGAAGTTTAGAGCTCCTCGTTTCGACATTTCACACACATATACTTTTAGGCCAGTCACAGTATCTCTAAATATTTTCCTTAAAAAGAAAATGATAAAATCTTTATCCCATCCAAAAATAGTATTTTTCAATTACTATAAATCTATATTCACATGTGGACTTTAAACATTGCTTTTTTTATTATAATATAGTGCAAGGTGCTTTCGATAAACCTCTGAAATGTATAAAAGCTTACAGCACTCTGCAAAAAGACCTTAAAGAGAGAAATTTGGACAGTCTTTTACTCACCGCATGGTCCTAAGGTTAGCAATGATGACAATCCTTATTCGTGAGCACAATCCTTAACTGCACATCTGCTTGTGTGTAACAGCCTGAAAACTCAGATAGCCAAGTTAGAAAACTATTTGGAGTGATTTCTGTGAAGATCAGAGGCTTGTTTTCTTGAGGAGCTGAGAAGCTCTGTTTCAGGTGAAGTGGCACTGCGGGATGCTGCTGTGGTTGTGTTGGTGTTTTAGCATTGCAGACTGAGGCAGGCAACTTTATTTACTAGATACTTGTAGCTTCCTGTGACGAACAGGTCTAACTGTCACTCCTTTGCTGACGCACAGATGCCTGACAGCGAGAACAGACTGGAGAAGGTGTTTTGAAAGCTCAAACTGTACTAATACACAACACAGATGTTAGTGGAGATGTCATGATGTCATGGGCTCATTGATGCAATGATACAGACGCCAACGGAAGCAGCTTCAGAAATTTCAGGAAGGTTTCAGAAAAGTTCAGACATTGTCTAGTGCTAGTTTTAATTTCACATACTACCAAATGCACCAAAACCAATTGCCATAGCAATACCTGCCATGGAAACTAACTCATCAGTTCAGATCCTGGTATAGCTGCAAAACAAGCCTTGCTGCAAATAATGACAGCTCATTAACATTTTAAACTCTGGCTGCAGAAAAAAGAGAGAGAGAGCGATGCACTGTATGCACTGGCATTTAAATGGATAGTTCACCCAAAAATGAAAATTCTGCCATCATTTAATCACCCTCAAGTAGTTCCAAACCTGTATGAATGTCTTTGTTCTGCTGAACACAAAGGAAGATATTCTGAAGAATGTGGGAAACAGAGCAGTTCTGGGGCACCATTGACTTCCATAGTAGGACAAACAAAAAAAATGCTATGGAAGTCAATGGTGCCCCAGAACTGCTCTGTTTCCCACATTCTTCAGAATATCTTCCTTTGTGTTCAGCAGGACAAAGACATTCATACAGGTTTGGAACTACTTGAGGGTGATTAAATGACACAATTTTCATTTTTGGGTGAACAATCCCGTTAAGGTACGTTTACACAACAGTGATTGCGAAAAACAACAAAAAAGCTTTTCTTTTTGTTTGTGAAAAGTTTTGCGTACAGACGGCAATGCCGTTAAAACGATCCCTAATCACATGGATCCACGAAAATGACTAAAAACACTGCATTATATATGCCTGGCCAGTAGATGGCGATATCACTGTAAAGAAACACTACACCTGCGCACTAGGGCTGTCAAAATGGCTAAAAACTAAATTCGAATTTTGTACTTAAATATGATCAATATTCAAATTTATAATGCATAATTTCAGTTAGGGGGAAAAAAGCTTTTGGCTTTTCTCCTGAGGACAAAAGAGGGCGCGTCGAGCAAAATATTACTAATGCACGTTTATTCAAAGCAATAAAATAACATGACTGTGTGTGAAAAAAAGTGCATAATGTTTAAAATAATGTTTATAAACCAAATATAATTAAGTTTCTAAAACAATTATAAACAAAACATCACGTATGTATGCATAGTTTAATACAAAGGGCCAAAGCCAATCACACAGAGTACTTTTTTCATTTAAAACCACCATAAATTCGAGACGTTTTTTAAAAGTTGAACTTGCATTAATTTTGCATGGTGATAGATGTTCCTCTGGAAAATGCACAAAATATGCGTTCTGTGAGAACGGCTTGGTTTCAGTTTTGATGTAAACAAGATCTTCTCTGCATTGATGTTCTCTTTTTCTACAATATTTTGAATAAACAACACAGCAGCGCAGCATCTAATGGGTTCAACTGGATAGGCAAAAAACAAACAAACAAACAAAAAAGAACATTAAAATGCAACGACACATCACATCTTGTGCGCCACTGATGGCTGCCTTGACGCACACCTAAAATTTGAATGTAAAAAACGAATTTGAATTTTAGGTGTGCGTTAAGGCAGCCTTATGTGGATTTTTATTTTAAATTTGACAAATATTCAAAATTCAAATTTTTATTTGACAGCCCAACTGCACACGTACCTATAGACTGAACACGTAATATGAATGCGCATGATGGGACTGTTTTCACAAATTCGCAGAAACTTGCAGTTTAAAACCAGTTTTCAAAAGTTTGCATTTTCATGCACCCAAAACACCAGCCATTTAAATGAATGGCCCAAATGCATAAAAAAAGTTTTCTGTTTTTATTTGAAAATGGTGTTCTGTAAAGGTATGTCACTGAAGATGTTCCAACACTAATTCCTATGACAAATGGAGTTATAGTCATAGTAGGTTGTCATCCTACCAGGTTGCCAGAGTTCACCATGCACCAATTTCAGATGAGATGCAAATCAGCAAATCTATCCGGTAAGTGAAAATGACAAACATAAAAGTTGATCTAGTTCAATGATTTTGCACATCAGATGGAAAGACGACACAAATCTCTTATCGACTGATCGTTTCTGCTGTGGTCAATGTTGTGTTAAGTACTTGAAGTGTGTATGCCACAGTTTCTATAAATAGCTTTCAGATGTGTCATCTCTGACCACAAGCAATCAATACAACCTTTAAACTGGCTTGTTATCGGAAACTTTCACAGCTGGCTGAGGTGACAGAAAAACTGTGATGGGTAGTGCACAGAATTGCATGTTGAGCATCTGATTACTAGTGCATGAAGTGCTTTGAAGCAATTTGGGTCACATTATACCGAGGCCCAATTATAATCTTAGTCAAGGTTTTATTGGCCCCAAAACATTCTCCCAGCTCTTTAAAGGCACCCGAAAAGGAACACGCTGTCATTCAATCTCATGTCATTTCACAATTAGTGTGAATTTCTTCTACAGAACACAAAAGATGTAGTTGACAAATGTATTTTTTTTTCTCAGCTGCATTTTCATTATTCTTCAAATTGCGCAAATTGAAAAAATAAAATAAAAAAGGCCAATGGAAAAAAACAAATTATGCTCACAAGAGGTGGTTTTTCAGGCAATTTGAAAAAGGAATATATCGCAAAACTGCAATGGAAACAGTTTTTCTCATTTACAGGTCACCTGGCGTACGTAAAAGATCATTTTTCAGAGATGATTTTTAATGTATATAACCTCCAAGAAACTCCTTATACAAGGTCACTCAAGTTTAAGGGGCTTTCCATTGCCATTAATGCTTGGATAACCAATTATTTATACTGCACACATCTGTGGCTACTATTTTTCCATAACTGGAATTCAATTTCAATACTTTTATCACCCTCAGTCTTGAAGTCTTTTCAATTTTATATTCAGAAAGTTTTTTTTTTTTTTTTTTTTTTTTTTTAATCGGAGTAGTGTTCATATAAGATTCATCAGATTTTTATAAGACTTTATTCTTAAAACATAATGTTCATATGAAGTTTTTTTTTTCTTTTTTCCCCCCGACTGTATTTTCTGATTTATGGAGTGAAAAAAGATCCCAAATCCCCAATGTAAAAACTTTAATGTGTCAACAAAAAAAAAAGACTGCTGATTTATCCAAAGTTCAGATTTCACTTCTGGAAATTTAAGCAAATTAGTACATATTTAATTATGGAATGCCTCATGTGCATATAAAAACTTAACATTTCAGAAGTCTTATTATACAAAAAAGTAAACTACTCATGAAGTGTTTTGCTTTATTATAAACTTAACAAATAAAGACAGATACAAGTTTTATGTACAACTACTTTATTTCAATATTCGTACAAATCGATATACTCAGCAGACAATATGCAGTACAGCGCCCCCTAAATGCTTGAAGGACAAAGCACAACCCATTATCACAAACTCACTCAAGGCAGCGGTACAGTCAGCAATCAACAGAGAATTGCCATCCACTGAAATAATAAACTACAGAAACGAACAGTTGTCAAAATAATAAGAGGTTATTGGAACATTAGTCCGCTGTACAGAAGGAATGGAGAATCTTAAGCCAAAAGCATACCGATCATTTATTACCAGTTACTACTGTACAGTAGAGGAATCATGCTGTTTTATTCCTCTAGATGCCCTATAAGGTAAATACAGCTGTTATTAGAACAAGCTACAGATCTTAGCTTCAGTTACTGGCTTGTTTTGGTGTAGCTGATCTCCCAAAGCACAGGCTGTGAAAAATAGTTTACATGAACTTAAGTGCAAATCTAAGCAAAGTCTTTGCTATTAGGGATTTCTGGTCTAAAACTCTCCATGTAAACAGAATCAGATTGATTAAATTCAATCAACTGAATTAACCATTTGCAGAAAGATCTTAACATAATTCTAATATTAATGTCTATTGTACACTTTAAATAGGGACATGCTAATCAGTAGATTTTATTCTAGAAAGACTACAAATGGTAGACAGTCAATTAAAATCAAACCATAATAGCCAATGACACAGTGGGAGCAGTAGAAACCCTCTAAAAGAGACAGAATGCAGTCTAGAAAATTAAGTACTGAAGAAAAAATTGAATAAAGAGAAAGTGGTTTGGTCATCTCTGTAGTAAACACAAGGGGCAGGAAGACATTAGAGAGAGCAAGAGAGGGAACGAAAACTCTCCCGCTACAGATGAGAATACCCTCCAAATGTTCAATATACAACAGCCTCCAGCAAAATATATACACAAGAAGCACATCAAGAGTGGAAATGAATCTCCAATGGATGACAAATATAAAAGAATGGAGTAATAAGGTAGTAAGCCAATCAAATTCAAGGTAAAAACATCAGCAAAAGATTAGTGTGCTTCCATGCAGTGGAAAAATATTCCAATATGTAAAATACATGGGTTACTAGACATCAAACAATGCATCCCTTCATTAGACCAGCACTACCTGGCCACAAGAGAACAAACCGAACGAAAGAAAGAGAGTGGAAACAAGACCCCAAAGTGGACAGAAAGCCGCCTGAGGTGCAGAGGTTCAACAAGCGAATGATCCCAGGACAAATGGTGGCTTGGTTCTGGGTGCTTTAGCAGGACACCTCCATGGTTTGCGGTCTGTTCTGGTTGTCATGGACCGGGCCGCCGGTGGCGCCCTCCATCTGTGAACTGGTATGTGCGCGGCTGCGCGAGCCGTCTGCCGAGCCCATGCTGGAGGCAGAGTGAGTGCGAGATCGAGCCAATCGGGTCATACTGGCAGTGGGCACTGAGAGAGAGAAGAGAGAAATCGAATAGAGGTGAAAACATGTATGCAATAATGCTGCTGCTGCCGTTTTGACTGAGGCATGACTGTTGGGACGATCCTGAGTGAGGGGCATGAGCTTCACAGGATAGCCAGTTTTGCACTCTCAGCATTCGGATCCAAACATATGAAGATCCAAGAGAGGGAGAATAATGAGTCTCCTCAAAAACTGAGTGACTCCTGCACATCTGCATACTGCTGACTGCTCAACTAATGCTGGACTGACTGAGATATGATGACAATTTGGTTTATGTGTAATGAGAATAGTAAGCTGAATCCCAATTCACATACTTCTGAAAGGATGCACACCATTGCCCGAGATTTGCAGCAAAATGGATTACGAAACAGATTAAATTAAATTCTGATTCCATTAAATTCTGTTTTATGTATAAAAGTCCATTCAATTAAATACTGCCACACAAAGAGAATTTGTTTCATATTGTGTTTCAGATTGATTCAAACCATTAACTCTTTCCCTGCCAAACAGAATTTACTGTGTTTTTACTGTTATACACTCTATTAAGCTATTACGCATCACCTGAATGAGTCTAGAATGTCCCAATCAAAAATACAGGCAAGGAAGATGCAGAAACGAGCGATCTCATATACAGTATAAGCATATGCATGTGAAAAATAATGCGATCGTCAAAAAATGAAAACTGCCTAATGTTACCGAGTGAAATGTCAATCCAGGAAGTGGTAAAGGACTGTGCAAGCAGTGCTGATGGAAGCCATCTACTTCATTTTTGCTTTGATAATATTACTGAATATGATCCAGATGTAGTATTTCATTAAAAAAAACAATTTTCTTCGCTTTTTGCTCAAAATGTTGCTTTTTTTTTTTTTAAATGAGACTTACCTACATTCAAGTGTTGATAAAAAAGATTACTTGACGCTAAAATAAAACGTATTTTGTTTAAAAGTAGTCTGTTCTTTATTTAGATTTATTGCATGTTCAGATATTCATACAACTAAATATTCAGGGGGCCATGAAATTGTAGTGAAAATCATCAAAAATGCTGGCTTGCAACTTCTCAAAAACGCTGGTGGGGAAAGAGTTAACTTGCTTACTTCATTCATGCTGTATTTGTTTGATTCACTAAAAAGCACTGTCTCAAAGTTATTTCTGTTTATGAACTAAACTAAACTAGTCTTGTTGCATGTTAGTTTTTTATTCACATATTACAGAAATATCTCAAAAGCCCACAAGTAACACTATTTGGGTGCTTTCACTTGGTTCAATACTTGGTCCGATCCAGAGTTCAAATGAGTAAAACAAACAAATAAATACACCAATACATGTGTCATTAACAGTGGTTCACTTCAGTGATTTAATACGACTTCATACTTCAGTACTTTTTAGGTGAACTCAGGTATGGCTCATGGTTCATTATTCAAACAAACCGAACTCTAACGTCAAATGAACTTGTGAAAGCCCCCATTTGACCCACTACTATCACTACTTTTGCACTGCAATTTGTGACTTTGTCTTGTATATTACTTGCATATTATACAGGATGAATAGTATGAAAATTAGGATTCAGCCATAGTTACCCTAAAGCCCAAAGTATACTTCGCATTTTACGTGTATGCGAGGGACAGCGTACAGTGCAGGTGACGCGAATTGTGTAACCACGATTTTTGCAGGCCAGGTTGCACTTCCGCAATGAATTTGTTTTACAGTAATCCGATGTTTCACAAGGTGGCAACACTGGCCCGGGCCATTGTTTCACAGTAGAAAATGAAACAAAGACACAGAACAACAACAACAAAATAGTGGAGACTGCAACAACACCAGGCGCTCACATTGACAAGCACTTGTGAGTGAGAGGGTATGAGACAGCTCAGCTTTGGTTTAGTTCAAAAATATTTGTTATCGATCGTAACTTACTGGGAAAAATAGAGCAGATACTGGGCATGGATGAAGCCTTCAAGAGCGCATGTGTCCACCGCCCGCGTTTGCTCACAACATCAAATAGAGTACACTTTGAAAGGCTACGCGTTCGACTGTAAACATGAAGTATACTTGGGGCTTAAGAGCCAAGTCTTTTCTTAATACTCTGACCTAAACAGAGTGCTGCAGGGATGGTGCATTTTTGTAGACCAACCTGGAAGTAGCATCACCCTGGTTCCCTTGACAAATCCAATAGGATTTTTCCTTTGGCGTTTGGATTATTGCAGAAAATAAGCTCTGTGGCTAACGAACGTTCATGAATCTTACACATTTTGTTCATCAAGATAATCTTTACAAACATGAAAACCATAAATATAATTGGCAGAAGTAAAGCTTAAGTTGGGCTATATTAGCAAACCTCACCATAGTAGCGAGTTCAATGTCACCACCACGAAACTTTCGATGACTGTTTCGATCTTTAAAATTTGAGTTGTAATCGTTTGTAAGAGTGATTATAAACAACCAGGCTGTAAATGAGTTGACCGTGCAATAACAACCTCTGTAGTCCCATTTAGCCACCTTTATGTTTTGTATTAAGCATAATACGTTTATGTATTAAGACACATAAACAGCTTAAGACATTTAATTATTTTTTTTTTTTTTTAAGACAGTTAAAAAAATTAACCACAGATCTCACTTCAGGCATTTAATCACAAACCCATTCGAAAGACCCATTGACATTGGGCCAATGATAATGCTAACTTGTTTCTGGGTTTTAGCGCTCATTCCTGCAGCACTCTTATCAGTAATTCTCTGAATCCTGAGGTGACAACCGCCCTGCTTGGACACTGCAGTCATTATTCTCCCATGAAGGAAAGAGAATCCTCTGGTGAGGATCAAGCTCAAATTCATTTTTACCATTGCAGCAAAATGAATAGTCAACTTCAGAAAATGCAGAATGTGGCATGCAAAGTAAAGTTATGTTTCTATGTGAACCATAAAAAGAATACAAGACGTCTGTTGGTAGTGGACAGTGTGCACAAACACATTCTCTCAGACTGCTTATAATCATAAACAAACATTGACAACATGTGTCCATTTACCATGCTTTACACCGTGATGCAGAGACAAAAAGACATTGGTATGCATGTGATTGGGATGGGAGGGACAAAGACGGACAGACAGTGAGGACAGGAAGCACGGGAGGTTGAGATGACGAGCTTAGGCTCAGCTAAAGGGTGCTGGTTGATCTCCTGATACCTGATTCGCTGTTCAGGTGGCTGAGTAGCACATGAGGGACTGTTGGCGTTGGATGTAAGGGTCAAGGAGGAAGAAAGGGAAAGCAAAAGGAGGAGGAAAAAGATGGGACAGAGGAAAGGGAGATATTATTTGATAGTACTTTCTAAAAGAGGGAGGATAGAGAAGGAAAGATTAAGCAGAAGCTACAGGAGAAGACGCAATGAAAGTAGGGGACATTAGACCAGGTGATGGGAATATCCTTGACAGTTAGTTAGTGTTCTACATTATTCAAAATGCAAGAAAAGTGGCAGCCAGAGGCAAAGTGAACTTTTCTTTGGGGTGTGGTTATGGTTCTCTTTTTGACATAATGGTTTATTTTAAGGTGAATATCCTTAAAGTGTCAAGGATATTCGCAACAAATCAAACAAACATGTGGAGGGAATAGACAAAAATAGTACTTTTTAACCCAAACCATTCAATAGTAGTCTTGGTTAATATCATTTTAAGTGAAAGAGTTTAAATTTGAAAGTATAGAGAAAGTGAGAGAAGCTCTCTAGAAGGGAAATTGTCGTCTTCTGGGATAGTCCCTCACCAGAGAGTACACTTGTGGGTTTGTTTAAGATGAAACTATATAACACACCCCAAACAGATACAAAGAAAAGAACAAAAAAACACTGACAAACACACTTAACCGACTCAAAACACAAGGTGGAAATTACCGGATACCCTACCTCTACTGAAATGCAAACATCAATGACAGAATCAGCCAATGAGCATTACACTCTGTTAATGACTCATTCTGCATTCGCTAATATTTCCACCGAGACAAAAGAAGAATTACAATCATATACAGTATGTCTGGTGCTTTCCTTGTCTGAATCTACAATTGACATGTATGAAGTCTGCACTAACAAATACTACAACTGTATAAAGAAAAAAAGGATGATTAAAGTACAGGAGTACCTAATTTCTAATCTATTTGTTAATCGGCAACATGTAGAATAGGGTTTCAATGAGTAGGAAGTTCTGTGTGCTGGGCACAAAAATAAACAAAAAAATGAACCTGACATCCTAAAATCAACCTTTCAAACATTTTGGGTGTGAAAATGCACTGGTGCTTATACAGTGGCATGCGAAAGTTTGGGAACCCCTTGCAGAATCTGTGAAAATGTGGATAATTTTACCAAAATAAGAGAGATCATACAAAATGCATGTTATTTTTTATTTAGTGCTGTCCTGAGTAAGATATTTTCCATAAAAGATGTTTACATATAGTCCACAAGACAACAAAATAGCTGAAATTATTAAAATAACCACATTCAAAAGTTTGGGAACCCTTGGTTCTTAATACTGTGTGTGGTTACCTGGATGATCTACGACTGTTTTTTTGTTTTGTGATGGTTGTTCATGAGTCCCTTGTTTGTTCTGAACAGTTCAACTGAGCACTGTTCTTCAGAAAAATCCTCCAGGTCCTGCAGAATCTTCAGTTTTCCAGCATCTTTTGCATATTTTAACCCTTTCCAGCAGTAACTGTATGATTTTGAGATCCACCTTTTCACGCTGAGGATGATTGAGGGACTCAAACACAACAATTAAAAAAGGTTCAAACATTCACTGATGCTCCTGAAGGAAACACGATGCATTAAGAGCCGGGGGGTGAAAACTTTTGAACAGGATGAAGATGTCCAAATTTTTCTTATTTTGTTGAAATATCATATTTTTCCATTTAGTACTGCCCTTCTGACGCGACAGAAGATACTTGCATGTTTCCTGGAAGACAAATGAAGTACAATTTACCTTGATCTTCAAATTCAAAAAGTTTTCACCCCCCGGCTCTTAATGCATCGTGTTTCCTTCAGGAACATCAGTGAATGTTTGAACCTTTTTTAATTGTTGTGTTTGAGTCCCTCAATCATCCTCAGCGTGAAAAGGTGGATCTCAAAATCATACAGTCACTGCTGGAAAGGGTTCAAATATGCAAAAGATGCTGGAAAACTGAAGATTCTGCAGGACCTGGAGGATTTTTCTGAAGAACAGAGCTCAGTTTAACTGTTCAGAACAAACAAGGGACTCATGAACAACCATCACAAAACAAAAAAACAGTCATAGATCATCCAGGTAACCACACACAGTATTAAGAACCAAGGGTTCCCAAACTTTTGAATGTGGTTATTTTAATAATTTCAGCTATTTTGTTGTCTTGTGGACTATATGTAAACATCTTTTATGGAAAATATCTTACTCAGGACAGCACTAAATAAAAAATAACATGCATTTTGTATGATCTCTCTTATTTTGGTAAAATTATCCACATTTTCACAGATTCTGCAAGGGGTTCCCAAACTTTCGATTAATGTAATACTACCAAATGTATTACTTTTAAAATTCATGAACTGTAAATATAAAAACCTAGTCTGCTGTTTTAGTCAGTATAAATATATTAAATAGTTAATAATACCATAAATTGCACAACAAATTACCAAATTTCAGAGTCACTTCATTTCAAGAACAATGAAGTCAGAGCAATTATTTACACCTTTAATCCTTATAAACAACACCACAGCAGAAACAGTGTTTTTGATTACATTCTGAATTAAATGGTCTAGAAGCCACAAATCTTACACAGTGTGAGTGTGTTTCTGGATGGGAGGGCTGTATTTTTCAGAAGAAACTTACTCAGAATAGAGACTTACAAAGAGGTCAACAGATCTCAGGATTAGATTAGTGATTTATGGAGGAGGAATGTGACTAATCATATCAAAATATGAGCATTTTAAAATGAGTCAAGCTGCTTTCGATCACGTTCCTCACAATCTCAGAACACACCTAATCACCAGTGACCGTTGCTAGTGTAATTGTGTTGAGCAAGTCAAAAACACTCTGGAATTCCAGAACAAGAGCTTAACATGGGTACACTAAAAGATTTGGGTTGATTAAGATTTTTGATTACTATTTCTACTCAGCAATGATGCATTAAACTGATCAAAGGTGACAGTAAAGACATTAATAATGTTATAAAAGAGTTCTAATTCAAATAAACGCTATTCTTGAACTTTCCATTTAAAAACTCCTGAAAAAAAGCATCATGTTTCCAGAAACATTAAGAAACACAGCTGTTTTCAACATTAATAATAAGAAATGCTATTTAAGCAGCAAATCATCATATTACAATGATTTCTGAAGGATCATGTAACATTGAAGATTGGAGTAATGATGCAGAAAATTCAGCTATCATTATCACAGGAAGAAATTACATTTTAAAATATATTAAAATCAAATCAGGTCTTTGGAAATATTTCACAACATTACAGCATCTACTGTATGTTTGACCAAATAAATGCAGCATTGGTGAGCATAAGAGACTTCTTTCCAAAACACTCAAAAAATCTTAGCAGCCCCAAACCTTTGAACTGTAGTGTACTTCATTCAGGAAGAGATGCATTCATAACTCTGAACTTGAACTTTGACCTCCTCTTTTTTTGGTAAATTTTTTAATGGCTAATAAAGTTAAAAATATTGCTGCTGTTTTGGCAGCCAGGCACTAATCGAAAACAAGTCACATCAGTAATGCATAGCTGTGAATATCACTAGTGTACTGGTGACTGTGTGTTAAACCCTCAGTAGTGAACGCATATTTAAAAACATCAATATGATGTTTAACAATGGGGAGGACTTTAAGAGAGCTGTTGGGATTCTTTATAGACGAACAAGACCTGCAATAATTCAGTGCTGCAAGTGGTTTAGAAATCACTAGGGGTGCAACGGATCGTAGATGATCTGTAATCCTTACGGTCGCATGTGATTAGCAGATTAATTCAAAAGTTTAACCATCATAAAGTGAAAGTTTATCATTTGCAGGTGTTTTGTCTCGCCAGTTTACACATTCAAGCAATTTTAAACCATTTAAATGAAAGAACTCGATTTGGGACTCGCAATTTGTTTTCTGTGCACACAGCCGCTGCCGCACACACACACACACACACACACACAAACACACACACACACACACACAGAGAGAGACATGGGCATGATTCAGACAGCGCGTGAACACTGAAGTAATGCGCTTGAACGGACACAATCACAAAGTTATGTTAAAATACCCATTTTGGCAAGTATTCTGGTAAACACAGTCGTTTATGTCTTAAGTGAACGTAAACAGCTGAGAAACAAACTGGATGCATTTCAGTATTAGGTCCGTGCATTTGGTCTTATAAACACAGCAGCCTAAAAACACCTGCTTCTCTCTGCTAATCAAACAACACCACAGCTTTAACAAAGATTAATCTGTATTTAACTTATGCAGTGAGTACTATTGTGTTATTTTAAACTTAATTTTTAAATTTCTCCACCTGAATACTACAGTACTGTTACTGACTTTATTTGTAACTATGTTGTAATCATGCTTTTAATTTGTGTAATTGTTTTTGTTTTATTACTGACTTTATTAAAGTTTATTAGTCAAGCTAGCAGTTTTTGCTGCGGTATATAAGTATATATACTTAAAGTAAGCTTTCAGTAATAAATGAAGAGCAAACTTTTTTTTTTTTTTTGCTAATCCGAAAAATCAGAAACCTTTAATATAATCCGAACTGCGAGTTTTGTGATCCGTTGCACCACTAGAAATCACAAACCTTTAAATACAAAATCACACACAAAAATTTAATTTAATGTTTACATCACGGAATAAAAGCTGAAAATAACCATATAAACAGAGCTGAATGAAGCTGAGTCCTTGAATACTGATTCATGGAGGCTTGAGGTATTACAGCAATAAAGTTTCCATGCTATGTTCAAACCTCTGTTCAGTCAAAGGATCTTTTAGGGCACAAGAGATATTTATCCTGATGATCAGAGAAGGTTTGTCACACAGGGCTCATGCCACACAGCATGCTCTTAGAGGAAGACTAGTGTACTTACACGCTGAAGAACTCAGCACTGCACAGGAGACAAGTCATCTGTTAGTGCAGCGGACGGCTGATCTGAAACCTGCTTAACTCAAGAATACTGGTCTGATGCTTCGAATAATAAAGCCAGATCAGCAGTGCATAAATTACAGTTCTTATCAACATTCATAACATCTGATGCCTTATGCTCTTGCTTTGAACAGGCAGGATTTTCTCTCTCCCACCTACACCCATCAATGTGTCATATTCCTGCAGCTGTTTTAGATGTTCTGAGTTGTGTGAGTATTTATGACGTACATTATTAAACCATCTGAGACATACAGTATGTAAGTCGTTGACCAATGTGACATGAAGCTGACATCTCTCTAACAACAAGATGCTTTCAGACAAAAATGCAAACAAGAGACAAAATTTATACAAACAGTGAAGGTATATAAATGAGGAAGATGATACGATTAAATGCTTCACATTAAAGTGGCCTATGAAAAGACAAAGAGGACAAATACTTACTGTAGCCCATTCCCTGGACAAAGTACTTGAAAGCCTCAGCGAGTTTACCCGGCTGAAAACAGAAAACATCCACATTTAATACAAGTCTAAATTTCGTCAAACTGATGCTGCTGTAGACATAGTGCTGTCTTTTATTCTTACTTGGACAACTTGGGGAAGTCCACCGCAATCTGCCATCTGAAGAGAGGAAGAGAACGATCATCAACAGAGATGGAAACTTGAAAAATGTCCCAAAGATGTGACCCCAGAGGAAGAAAATCCTTAAAATATAGCTTTAAAATGATGATTTACAACAACAAAAGGATAAAGTGGAAAAAAGCATTTCACCAACAAAAAGCCAGTTATTTTTATCTTTTGCTGCAGTGTGTCAGTAGGAAATATCAGTTTACATTTCCAAACATTCCTTTTGCTGCTAATTGTAATAATCCAGTGAGATTTTTGTATGCATTAGGAGAATGACAACAGCCAGTGATCCACACAGAGATCTGATCTTCGACTGGAATTAGATTGAGGAGGTAAAAGGGGAAAAAAGAAAAGAAAAAGAGACCAATCCAGAAGAATTGTGGCAATGTCTCCAAGACACCTGAAGAAACCTACCTGCAAAGCTACAGTACTGTGAAGTTTTAGGCAGTGAGGATACTTTCAGAAAAAAAAATGCCATAAATAGATTTTATTGATCAATTAACTTCTATTAACTAAATTAAATCAATATTTGGTGTGACCACCCTTTGCATTTAACAGCTTTTGTACTAGGTGCACTTGCACATTGTTTTTCAGGTAGCTTTGCAGATAGGTTTCTTCAAACGTCTTGGAAATGTTGCCACAGTTCTTCTGGATTTTTTTTTTGTCTCTCAGTTTTTTACTGATTCTTCATGACTGACTGACTTCTGTCATGATTAGCGATAGCGAGACCTCAAACATTTTATTTGTTGACAGATTTATAATTAAAAATTGTACATTTTTAAATGTATGTTACAAGCGACCCAAACTCCCAGCACATGCAGAGATGGAGTTTGTGTTGCGCTACATTTACTGCGAACCACTCTCTTTACTCTGAGACACTGAAAACACTGGATCATAAGCTGCTTTTGTGTAAAAGAGCAGTGCTGCGCTTTCTTGACAACTCAAAACCTCATTCGGTCTACACAAAGGTGATGAGTTTGCATCCCTAAATTAAAACATTGCTCTAGGAGAAAAAAGCATGACATGCCTTGAGTAAAGTAGTCTTGGTTGGATTTAGCCTCGAGTTGCATTCAACCTGTAGAAAAACAGATAAAATCCCACCTGGTCAGTTTAGAAACAAAAGGCATAGACAGATAAAATGACCAACTCTACTCTAAACCAAACTGTTTGCTCAGCATTAGTGGCTCAGTCTCACTTTAAAGTGCCACACTTAGGCAAACTCAGAAGGAGTGTTCAACTAAGTGCACATTAAGCTGTTACTGTATTAAGGATTTTAGAACAGATGGAACTGCTGTTTGGACAATCAGGATCCAAGACCAGAAGCATATTACAGTCATTCAGGAGTGCTTTACAACAAGCACAAGTGCATAAGACTTTATGATGCACAGCCCCTTTTAGGATGTGCTTCATAAAGTCATTGGTACACTCTGAACGGAAATGTATGAAGAGAATGGGCATAATGGGCCTTTTAGAAAGCACACTGTGTACTTGATTAGTCACTCACCACAGCCTCTACCGCTGGTGAGGTGTCACCAACTATTAGCAAGGCAGGACACCTAAACAGCAGAAGAAAGACATAAAGGTCTAAGGAAGAGAAGGCACAATGATTTACAGCCAAAATAGACAAAAACAGACAACCAAACAGCCTACTTCAGCGTTTTGACCGTATTTTCATTAAGTCCCAAGATAGGCCTCTCAATCTCCAGATCTCGCCGACTGTGATAAGGAAATTAAAACTTTATAAAGATCAGCTCATATGACAATGATCAGTACATGGACTGATAATGTCACCTGTTGTAGGATTGGCAGAAGAGAGCCAGGTTATCCTGATTGATGTCCTGAGCGATGTGCAGACGATATGTTTGAATGATCTCCTGGTTCTCTGTCAGCTCGTCCTGAGGTACAAAAACTCATGAACAGACTCTAAGAGAAATGTTTTTGTTCTGAGTGAATCTCATAGATGAAGTGGTGAGTGTCATATTTAAGGCCTACCGTGCTGAAATGGTGTGCCATCAAAATGTCTACTAGATTGCTAGTCCATCCAGATAACTACAACAGAAACGCATGCACATTTTTAGTGAAAAGCACAATGTTTGGAGATCAAACGAATTGTGTTCCCAGCACCTCCACTGACTTGAGCACCTTTAATTATTGTAGCATTCTGACCTGTAAGGTTATTATGAGCTTTAAAACTGGGAAATCTTTAAGAAGATCAACTACACTAATCTGTTGAGAAATCTGAAGTATGGAGAAATAGTTAGGGTTAGCTTTTGGCTAATAATGAAAGGATAGGATATATTAATTATGCATAATGGTGTATGAAGAAAAGAAAAAATTAAATTGCATGCATTGTTGATTACACTAAAATGTGAATGCAACTAAAATGGTATCTTTTTTGAGAAAAGCATCCAAGATAATACTAAGATTATTGTCCAAGACTACTGTGGCAAACTAAAGCATTATGTGCCTATTACAAAAAACTGTACCTTTGGAGGTACAACAGCTTGTTGCTGGGGCAGTGCGAGTATCATATTTCTATTGTCATTTATTTAACTATTTAATAATTTTCTGCACAAAATAAACATTGATTTGACAGTGCATTCAAAATTTTACCTTAGAGGCAGCCCAGTCAATCCAGCCCTTAGCACAGGGGTCCACATTGATGAGAACCAACCCCTCCACCAGAGCAGGCTCATTCAGCTAGGAGAATGGTAAGATTTCAAGGATTAGTCCATCATTATGGCTCATACCGACTTTAACATTCAGAGCACCTACTGACTGAGAGGATTAGTGATTGGCCTGGGAGCACAAAATACCATAGAAAACTTAATTTAAAAACATAAAAATAAAGAAAAAAATCAGTAGTCAACATGAAAACAAAAACTGATCACATTTACTTTCTGAATACTCATTCTCAGTCTTTTCTCGGTTACACTTTACTTGAAGGGGTGTGCATAAGACTGACATGACACCTTCATAATCATGACATGACACATCATGAATATGAAGGAGATTTTATGCATGTTTATGACAACTGTCATTAAGTGTCATTCGCTCAGTTATGTAATTTTTAATGCAAAGATGACGACATCTGACCTAACCCTAACCCTACCCCTAACCCTAGCCCATAACAAAGACATCTCAAACAATGTCATCTTTGCATTAAAAATTACATAACTGAGTGAATGTTGTCATAAACATGCATAAAAAACCTTCATATTCAAGACGCGTCATGTCATGATTATGAAGGTGTCATGTCAGTCTTATGCACACCGCTTCAAGTAAAGTGTAACCCTTTTCTCTTGTGCATCAGTGCATATTATTCTAAAGAGTAATCTAGTAAAGAGTAAGAAATTGTATCATCAAACAGGTACAAACACTTCTGCATCTGGCAACATCTTTTTTTGGTGGACATTACTAATTTTGCTTGTTACTGGTTAAAGTTTAATTATGCTAACAGGCAAATAGCTGTTTAAAAGCATAGTTCAACCAAAAATGAAAACTGTTGCCATTGTCATCCTCATGCCATCCCAAACCTGTATGACTTCATTTCTTATTCTGAACAAACAAAGATAATTTGAAGACTGTTGACTTCCATTGCATGAATGAATGAATGAATGAATGAATGAATAAATGCATGAATGCATGGACACATGAATGAATGCATGGATGGATGAATGAATGAATGAATGAACAAATGCATGGATACATGAATGAATGCATGAATGAATTAATGCACTGATGAATTTCCACAGAAGAAAGTCATACAGCTTTGCAGTGAATGAAGGTCAATATATGATGACCTTCATCATATATTTATTTTTAGGTGAACTATTCTCTTAAGCATCATTTTAAACTACAGTGGTAGATATTGAAGCATTTATAAAATCTTCCCCATGTTTAACAGTAAAGTAATAAATACTAAAGGAATGGGATTTGGGTAGTTGGCTGACTGAAAAACTCTCATTTGAATCTCCACTCTAGTTTGGAGTGCCAAGGTCTAGTTAGTGACAGATAAAATCAGCTTTTGGCCAACATTTTGTCTTGTTGAATATTCTGCTTTACCACTGAAATAGGCCTGTTATAGAAGATGGCTTGAGAATGCAACAAAGTAAAGCGGTGGAAGAGGGATCACTTTACAGGTCTGAGAAAATCAGCTTTAACCTCAGTGCAGTGGTAACCAAGCAAAAATGTCTACCTATGTGTGACCTATACAGCAACACATTAACCAAGTTCTCATTATCTCAGTGTTCAAAGCACTAACTTACTGCAAGGGCTCACACTTGGTTTTAACAAATAAATTCAGCTACAGGCAGCCATGTGAGCTAATCAAAAGTCTTGTTACAGTGATCGAGATGGAAAAAAGTTCAGGTTTCACACCTCTTCTTTTTCCTCTCTGCATAAGGCTCTGCACCAGACATTCAGAGAAAAGCAAGCCTTCGAGGCAGCACTTTCACATGACCACATGTGTACGGACAAGCATGTGACAAGCAAATTATAACTCAAATGATTTTAAGTTGTTTACGGCGCTGAAGTTGTTCTGCAGAGCTGCGTAGGTGTGTGTTTGTTCAAATTGGCCATCTGACATCACAGAACCAAATAAGAAAGTGGCACAAATATGATAAATGTGCAATGGAAGCTATTAGATGGATGAAAGTGTGAGGTGCTGAACTGAAGTAATAGAGTCAGTAGTGAAAGACAGCCACATTCTTTAGTTAATTTGAGAAAAATACCCTTTATCACATTATACCTTGATAATAATCAGCAGGAAACATGAGAGCGAGTGCGTTTATGAAGGTATCTATCCTCAGCGTTCATGTTTGTGCGTAGATGGTGAATAAGAGCTTTGTGTAGGGTGAGAGTGTGAATGCATGTGTGAACTATGAGTCTCAGAGGAGGTGTGGGGGATTTATTGAAGACTGAGGACAGATGGTTTTACTGCAGATGCACTTCAATGATTTTCACCTCTGATGGCCTGAACTTCATTCAGCTGCTCAATTAAACATCTAATGGTGCGTTTTCACAAGCTACTCCAACTAACGGTTAGATATTAAAACATACAATGACTGATCAGTCATTATAGCAAAATAAAAGGGAAGATAATTTACTTACAGCCAGTCTAGTGAGGATATAAGCTCCTGCGCCCACACCGATACCAATCACACTGCTGATCCTGTTGATTAAAAATACACATTATTTCAGGCTTTAATCATGAATTCTTAAACATATGGCATTTATTTTTAATTTAACAATTGGGGATCATGTACAGAATGACTGTGGTCTGGACTCACTTTAGCTGGGTCAGGACTGAGGGCAGCATCTCAGCAAGCGCATCCATGGTTGGGTACTGGTACCTGAGGGAAAGAGGAAGGCGAGAGTGACAAATTGGTCTAACTTAAATAATTTTTTTGTGAGTGTGAAAAAACTGTGCCAGTAGTAAATGTGTGAGTTTTCAACATGGTTGAATAGATGGAGCCTCATCAGTGCACTGCTTTGCATGCTGTCTATAATTACAAAACAGTTGATGTTAGAATTGGTAACCCTACTTCTATCAATGTATCTCTATGTTTTTCCCCTTTTAAAAGTTGTGAAAACACTATAGAGGAGCTTTTCTTTTGCTTTATTGAAATTATTATTATTTCAGCAAATTGGAATGCAAAAAAGACCTTTTCACTGCCATAGATGCTTTAAGACAATTTAAGCATCTGAGAAATGTGGAAAAATATGGGTTACATTCACAGCAGCTTTGGACATCAGCATTAATTTGAACATTAAGAATATAATATTGATAATCAAAAATGCTGTTTATGAAGGCACCTCACTAGGTTTTGAGATAGAGTCAGAGTTGTTTTTCGGTAGTTTGTCTTACCCGGTGGGGAAAGGAGGGGCAGATTCTTGCTGGCCTGGAGCGTCAACATGGACCACAGCAAAGTGCTGGGTGATCTCCTGCATGTCCTCGAAGTTAAACAGTGTGTTGAAACATGACTTATCTGCATCGCAAGAGAAAAACAAAGACACTTCTCAAACATTTTTTTCATAAATCATTATAAAATAAAAAAATGGTATCCTGCATACCTGAATCATATGCATGTGCACACTTTGCACACTCAAAACAACAACAACAACACACCACTACTGTGTCTTGTCTCTATTAGTGTGACCTGTTATTTTGGTCACACTAATAGACTGTTATCTCATGCTGTTTACACTGTTAACTCAGTATGCACACATGTACATGTAGTCTTGTATAGTTTGTGCATAAATGTTTATTTTTCCCCTTTTTTCTTATTTATCTCTTTGGTTTAGTCTATTTAATATAATTCAGTTTTTTTACTCCATTGTTGTCTTATGTAGCATGATGGTCCTGACCTGGAGGAACGTGTTTTTGTTTCGATGTGTACAAGCTGTATAGATATGAAATGATAATAAAGCCACTCTGACTCTAGATAAAAGTTCAAAATTAACAAAAATAAAGAAAAGAAAAAAGGAAATTCTACCTAAAATTGGGTTCAACACAAATTTCCCGTCCACATTTTTCAACTTTTCCTGCTTTCAGTTGTACATTAGACATACAGTGTCCTCCATAAGTATTGAAACAGTAAAGACAAAATTGCTCTGTTGGCTGTGGAGTCCAGACATTTACAAATATGATTAAAAGATGAATATGAGACAAAACTACAGAATGTCACATTTTATTATTAGCCGTTTCAACACATACATGTTTTACCAAATAAAAAGAACAGCACTTTTAGAGTTCATCCCACTCATTGATGTGAGCATAAGTATTGGGACAGTTGAACATAAGGCAGATATAAAAGATTAAAAGCTATTATTTAGTTGCAGATCCCTTGCGCACAATCACAGCAGTGAGTCTGTGACCCATAGACATCACCAGACTCTTGGTCTCATCCTTTAAAATACTTTTCCCAGCCTTTAATGCAGCCAATTCCAATTGTTGCTTGTTTTGGGGAGTTTCTGCCTTTACTCTTCTCTTCAGCTGGTGAAATTCATGTCCAATCAGATTTAAATCTGGAGATTGGCTTGGATTAGGGTTAGGTCTAAGACTTTCCATTTCTTTGTCCTTATAAATTCCTTGACTGAACTGGCAGGGTGTTTTGGGTCATTGTCCTGATGCAATATGAAGCACTTCCCAATGAATCTGGTGGCATTTTCTTGAATATTGGTAGGCAAGATGGTTTTGTACCCTTCCAAATTCATTCTGCTACTGTCATCATACATTAAGTCATCAGTAAAGTTGAGAGGGCCTGTTCCAGAGGCAGCCATGCATGTCCGTGCCATGACACCACCTCCACCATGCTTTACAGATGAGGCTGTATGCTTGGGATCATTTGCAGTTCCCTTTTTTCTCCACACTTTTGTTTTCCCATCACTTAGATAAAGGTTCATCTTTGTCTCATCGGTCCATAAACACAGTTCCAAAACTCTTCTGGCTCACCTTTGAGCTTTTTTGCAAACTCTAATATTGCCTTTCTATTTTTGGTGCTGGTCAGAGGTCTGCATCTTGCTGTGTAGCATCTGTAATTCTGTGTCAAAGTCTCCTGAGGACAGTAGATTGTCAGAGCATCACCCCAGCTTTCTGGAAGTTGTTGATGATTTTACAGACACATCTTTTATGATTCATTTTCACAGCTTTTATAATTTGTCTGTCATCAACTACTGTTGTTTTCTCAGCTGATCAGGTCGTTGTTGTTTGCTGGTGTCGCTGGTGGTTTCCAAACTCTTGATTTCTCCATGCCTTTGTTTTTGCTGTAGCTCTAATTGACTTCCTCTTTTCTTTTAGCATCCAAATTGCTTGCTTTTCTCTCAAAGTCAGCTCCCTCATCTTCATCCTGGTTTGTGTGTGTCATCATCGAATGCAAGATTCAGAATACAGAAGTAATGGATATAACTGATACGATACATTCCCTGCTTTGAATATCTGAAGAATTAATGCAACAGGACACAGCTGATCACTTAGAAAGACCTGTGAGGCAACTGCGCCAATACTTATGCTCACATCAGATAGAGGGATGAAACTCTAAAAGTGCTGAACTTCTTAAATCACTCAATAATAAAATGTGACATTCTGTAGTTTTGTCTCATATTCATCTTTTAATCATATTTGTAAATGTCTTGACTCAACAGAGCAATTTTGTCTTTACTGTTCCAATACTTTTGGAGGGCACTGTATATACAAAGCGAAGTGTTGATTTGAAACTGAAATCACATAGCCTAGGTCCTGAACTACATTTGATGAGGAATGAACTTGGTAAATGTTCCATACACAGTAGTAAAAATGTGTGTTATATAAATGTATTCGGGATGTACTGCATCAGTCGTATTGCCATTGTCATGTGACCTACGACGTCAATTGACCCTTCACAAAGACCCGCCCCCTTAGATACTTTTGCAATGTCCAACAAGCCATTGCACTCTCACGCCACGTTTCACGCAGTTAAAAATACATCACGGAGCAGAGCGGAAACTGACAGCGCACTGACAGACAAGACAGAGCAGGATACTTTTGGTATGAAAAAGTCTCTAAACGGCAGATTCTGTGTTATGATTGGTCTGATTGCCTGTCAATCCAACTCCTGTTGAAGGGTCAATTGCACCTTTTGGTCATTCACTGGACATCAACTCCTCTACGGTGTCAATTGAAAGCACACTTCAGAATCTCAGCATTAGAAGTACTGTAGGTTATCCAGGTGCTTTTTGCCTACTATATGTATTAAAACTGAGTTTATCTTCTACTATATAGCAGGGAAGCAGGCATATTCAGGCACCGAGATGGTGTTCCTCCAAGAACATAATAAAAAAAAAATACTCATCTAAAAAAAAAACAATCCCTCTCCCCTTCAAGTAGGTGAGCTGTATAATGATACATTTTACCACTGAAAGACATGAACTTTGAAAATATATGGGATGACTTACGGTTGAGTCCAATGTCATGATAGGTGAGAATGACCGGTCTGTTGCCTTTAGGAGCCCCTCTCAAAGTCACATGAAGGACACCGTGAGGAGTCTCAATGTCATGCTCCTGCAACCAATTAGAAGATGACATGTGAATTAATAATAGAAGTGCAAAGGTGTCAACTGTTTGAGCATAGAGCTGTTTCAAATCATTCCTGCAATGTCTGCATGAAAACACAGACTGAAAGGTTTACATAAATGGCCTTTAAACTTATTCTTTTTAAGGAAATATATGCTCAGCCAGTCAAATAGCATATATAAATCAGATAATAATTAACTCAAAGGTTTCTTTTAGCCCATTTCCAAAAAAATACAGGTCAACATCTGATTCAAATCACCCACTTGTGTTTCGATGTGGTGTAGGTTTTGGCCCACCCTTGATGATGTTTGTTGTTGCACATCACCACAACAACCACAGCATTATACGTCAAAGTAAAAAATCTGTCGCCTAGTATGAAATGGACAGCTCAGCTACAAGACGACACAAACAGGATGAGGCTTGAACCACAAGAACGAGGTGAGAGGCCAACAGCACTACTCAAGGACTCCTAAGGCCAGAAGAGCAGCAGGTCCGGTTTTAATCTCATTCCACACACAGCATGAGGACCAAAAGAACCAAAAGCAGCTCTGAACTGCACTGGAGGAGACGGACACTGATTTGATGTAAACCTGCAGACTCCACACACACACACACACACTTATATAAACACAAGACTATAGTGACCTTAACCGAAGATGCACCATGCATGTTTGTTGTATATGTAAGAAGAAAACCTTCTCTCTCTACACAAGTAATGTCTCTGATAGTGATGTCTTAAGCAGCAGATCTAGAAATCATACTAGCAGCTGACACCTGAAGCAAACCACACAGCACCCACTAAAGGTAGCAGATTTAAAAATAGACGAGGCGGTTATGTTTGTGCACACACACATATTTCTCTCCTTGACATCTCATGTTAGGTGACTATTGTGTGATGTCTTGATGCACTTTTCAGACAGTCTCCAGAAACAGGTGTTTCTACAGTGCAACCATTTCTACACTGGACACGAGCGGCACACTGTGACATGACAAAACGTGATCACTCCCTTTATAATCAAAGCGGTCTACAATGGAAACAGCCGTTGCAAAGCTCCATCAGTTGGAGGACACCCGGTTTCTATTTGACGCTGCACAACTACTCGTCCATCTGAAATAAAACGGTTTTGTCTGAAAAAAGCGTGTGTGAACTAACTGCTGTGCATTTTTTATGTTTCTATACCTCTCGTTGCGATGCTAAATGCTTGTAGCTCCTGGTCTATTAATTCTTGGTCTGTAACATTTTGTAAAGGTTTTGAAAAAAATCTCTTATGCTCACTGAGGCTGAATTTATTTGACAAAAAAAGAGATAGTAACAGTAAAAACACTAATATTCCAAAAAATGAAAAAAAAAAAGACATTCTTGTGATGCAGAGCTGAATTTTCTGCATCATTACACCAGTCTCTTGTGTCATATGATCCTTCAGAATTTCTTATTATTATCAATGTTGAAAACAGTTGTGCTGCATTTTTTTCTTTAGATTTTTTCCCCCAGGATAATTTGCATAGACAATTCTAAAGAATAGGACTATTACGAAATGGAAATCTTTTGCAAAATGATAAACTTTGATCGATTTAATGCATCCTTTCTAAATAAAAGCATTAATTACTTGAAGTACGTACTTAAGTACATAAGTACTTAAAACAGCAACAATATGATCACTTCTGACACTGCATGGTCACTTGCTATTGGTCTTTTTCCTCTTAATTCAAGAACCTACAGCAACAAAAAGACTCAGTTACCAAGACAACACCACACCACAGCAGCCAACCAGCAGCAGCAGCAGGACAGAAATGTAAAAGCAGGCAGCGTGGATCAAGCTAAAGGTAGATGTGCCTGAGGGCAGCTCAGAAATGTGTCAGGGATCTGTCAGAGATGGCAGTGCTCTGATAAGGATGGAAGAAAGGGAACAAGGTGAACTTGATAAAGAGGCTGGGTGGCTGTCAGTGCAGTAAAAAGTCAAAATCTCATCCGAACACAAGCACCTGTCTTCTGTTTTTTCTGTAAACAGCAGAGACAAAAGCAGCTATTAAGATAGGGAAGTTACTACACCTGCGCAGTGCGCACAAATTCTGCAAGACATTTTTTAAAGGTCTGTTCAAAAGTAAAACAGTAAGGATGTGATTTAAATGGCAAATGTGACAATCCTGAAGTTACTTAACATAAGGCAATTAATTTTAGTAACTGAAGTTGGATGTGGCTTTGTAAGAAGTCAATATAACAAACAAATAAAAATTTATTGCAGCATCATGCACTGCTAAAAAGCTAAAGTTACTTAAAGGTACAACATTATTCTAATTATTTTTAAGAAAAACTTATGCATTATGTATAATGTGCACAAAACCTGGAACACGTCAAGTAAAGACATTTTATTAATATTAATTATATATTATAGTGTTAAATATATTAAGAGTACTGTATATTACACAGTAGTCTATTTGTAGTAGTCAAATTGCACATTATTATTATTACTTTTATGCAGTTTGCAGATTTTGTATTGCACATAGATTACACTGCATATACAGCCATGCACTATCAGTTCATGATTGTTACCATATTGTTTGCTGGCTGAAATACAGGGAAAAAAAATCATAATTATAATAATAAATATTATTATTATTATCATCATCATCTGAAGAAAGATTTGGGATGTCAGCCAAAAGCAAAGTTGCTTAAAATGTTGAGCATAATTAAAATAATTAAGAAAAAATGTGCAGATTATTTATAACATGCACAACAAAACCTAGAATGTGTGTCAAGCTAATTAATTTTATTATATATGCATTATGAATTACATATGCTATACCACAACACATACACTACTATCAGTGGTAGTAGTAACACTTTACAATAATGTTTCATTTGTTAAATTTAATATGCATACGTACATGCAGTAAATGCTGAACTAAGATAAATGTTGTATAATTTATTAATATAGCTAAGTAATGTTAACAAATGAAACCTTACTGTAAAGTGTTACCTTATTAATATTAATCACCATTTCTTTACATTTATGTATTTTTTTTTTTTTTATGCATTTGGTTCACAGCATGTACTACTACTACCACCACTACCTACTACTTATTATTATTAACAGCAACAAGAGGGCAAATTACATAAAGGGACAAATTCTTTATGGAAAATCATTGCTCCCTCTTTTTAAGACATCGCTACTAAAATGCACATCAACATCACCAGTGATAAGAGAATCTTTAAGCTCTGCCTCCACCCAACAGAGTGGCCATCATACAGCATGCTTCACTGTGTCATCACCCTAACACACACACACACTCAAAAGGCCTCCCTTTGACACTTTCAGACACATGAAAGCACATGACAGCACACACATACGTAAACAACCATCAGACAAAAGACACACAACGCCCATCATCCAGCCACACTACCTACGACACGACTCAAACTCCAGCAGCACTAATGCACAGATGTGAGAGCGTGAGCAGATCACGTCTGCAAAGTTCCCGCTGCTGCTTCGGAGGGAAAGCAACAGGCTACTCCGACACAAAACAGGGTCTTTCGGTTAACACTCACCACACTGCTCACTGCACAGGAAACCTGGTTGATGTCCAGCACTGCTGTCATGTTTCATCCAGCGATCACAGAACAGACACTGTCTCTGGTTCCCTCTTTTCTCTCTCCTCAGAGAGAGGGGCGGTGGCAGGAGGTAAGGGAGGGGACAGCAGCGATTAACAGAGACCAGACCGACGGCATTGAACACCCACCAATAACAAATAAAAGCCTTCTCCCCTCTCAATAGAAGCCGACGTTGGTAAAATGAGAGGATAAAAGGGGGATCCAAAGCAAAGCAGATGTATAACTGCCTGGAGAGTGTGTTTGAGAGAGAGGAGGGCACTCGAGCTGCTCTAATTGGATTTACAGGGTAAGGTGGAGGGGGTTGGGTGTGTAAATCTCTGCTTTTGTTTCAGCGGGTGAGTTGATAAGGGTGATTATTGGGAAATGTAATTAATAGAAGTGGATAAATCCATCCAAAAGTGAATGCAACATGCGGTACCATCCAAGTTGCTGTTGCCATAGTGACAATACATGCATGAATATTTCCAAAGGTCTCCGCTATTGTGGTTAAAGACAGAAAATGTGAAAGGAAAGGAGATTCGAGGCTCTGCTGTGGGAAATGTGATCGTCTGCCACAGTGTAGTTTTGTAATCCTAAACTTAACCTCTTCTGATCTTCCCGTCCGGAGAGCGCAGCCTGGCTGCAGCGCTGGGTAACTGTGAGGAGGAAAAACGAAGCGGTGCTTTCTATTTAACCAAGGCAAGACAAGATGACTAGGTGATACTACAGAGCTGAATACCTCAAGCAAATCTGTTCTGCTGTTGGATAACCTCAGAGATTGTGCATTACTGTACAATACCATTTCTGGCTCTCATTGAGGACTTACAATGACATTTTAGGCACAATATCACTCCCTACAATGACAAAAGTTTCCAACAAATTTAGGTGAATGATAATTTTAAGTTGACGTGGAACAGATTTCTTCTGACTAGTGTGGAAGCGCCCTTTGAAAAGATTAATAGTGTTTAATGTGCACTTGAGTGTACTTCAAATCTTTAAGAACATAAAAAAAAAATGCTTGAAATCAGAGTCAGGGAAAGTTACTTTTAAAAGTAATGCATTACAATATTGCGTTACTCCATGAAAAAATAACTAATTGTGTTCCTCAGTTACTCTTGGTGCAAGTTACTTTTGTATTACTTTTTGTAATCTGGGCTGGGCTTGTTTATTTTTATTTTTTTTTAACAACAAAAAGTTGGCAAGTGTAAAGGCCCTTTCACACCAAACGTGTAATTAATAAGCCTCAGGCTGAAGAATGTGTGTCTGTCTTAGCACCTCACTCCCAAATTCTCTCAATACGGTGACAGGAGATGTGTCAGTGGAAAGGTGATGTCAGTGGGTGGTGATGGCGCAGTGGATAAGACACATGCCGTTGGTGTGAGAGACCGGGGTTCGAATCCACTGTGAGACACTAATGTGTCCCTGAGCAAGACACTTAACCCCTAGTTGCTCCAGAGGCGTGCGACCTCTGACATATATAGCAATTGTAAGTCGCTTTGGATAAAAGCGTCAGCTAAATGAATAAATGTAAATGTGTGAAAAAAAAAACAGAAAAGGAATACAGTAACGTGTTACTAATTTGAAAAAGTAACTCAGATGTTTCATTGTAAATTTAAAAGTAATGCGTTCCTTTAGTAGATTTACTTTAGCTTAAGAGACTTAAGCACACTTGTAAGTGCACTTTAAGTTTTACTTTAAAACATTGTGCATTTTAATTCATGTTTTAAAAATATTTTTTCATGCTTTAAAGTATCCTACACTTATTTTGATGTGTTGACTACCATAACTAAACCAATTAGTACGTTAAATATATTTTAAATATACTAAATGACAACAGTGTTACAATGTGTAACTAGAAATTCAAAATGAAAGAAATGACATTAACGTGCATTTTAGTTAATCAAATATTTGCCAGTATTTAGCCATTTTTCAAAGATAAGTGTCATTAAAAATTAAATGTAAAGATAACTTTATATTTAAGCACTCTAAAGTTCCATTTAATGTCAATTTAAACTATAATCTATTTTCATTTAACTGCAATTAACATGCAATTAAAGTGTCCAAAAGATTAAAGTGTTCACACTTAAGTATATTCTTTTAAAAAGTACAATACTTCCATAAGTATTCTTTTTAAAAGTTTTTCACAAGGGCACTCTTTAAAAATGCCATCCCATGTAATCAAGTCTTAATGAGTCAGACACTTATATTGGCCAGAAAAAGCTGCCAAGTGAACAAGAATCTTCAAACATGAAGTGACCAAGTTTTTATGTGCCACTTATGGGTGGATAAATCTGAAATAGATAACAAAACAGAGGGGAGATGACAGAGAGAGTGAGTAAGTGTGAAGGGTGTAATCTTAATCCCAGCTCTCACAGAATGATGCTGCTCTTACCATTCAACAATGAAATCTGTGTTAGATGAACACATCTGATACTGCTGATTTTTGACTAAGGATTTAGTCTGTTTAGAGACCGAAAACTGACCGTAACACAAGTAGGAAGATTTAGATATTGTTATCAATCTATAGACAAATACCACTGTCATTCATATATTCACAGTTAATTATACGCTGATGTGGAAACACTGAAGTGCTCACAGCATCATACAAACGTAAAGCTACAGGCAAGGTAAACTTGACCTAGATCACATCAGATGTGTGCACGTCGCAATTCAACAGCAACGCAAGACAAATGGTTTGTAAAATGGGTCATCTTAGATCATTAGCGTCATGCAACAATGCTGATAGTCAAGAGATAAGAACAGTACAATAGAGATGAAGCTGTGTAGGCAAACCTATTCACGTTCTTTGCAAAAAGCAAAACTATATGTGTGAATATATATATAGGTAGGCCCTACTAGACGGTGCTAAATACCCTCAAATGGAAGCAAAAGCAATTGAGGATCTGGTAAACTATCCTACATGTTTTTGCAGCGTTGAGCAGTGTAGCCAATCACAAACATATCTATTGATTTCTTGAAAGCAATGGCCAACCACAAACGTTTTTGTTTGTCAGAATTCCTCCACTTGCTGAACGCGCCGGAGTTTCAAGTGCAGTTTTGCATGCTCGTGAATCATCTCATGACTAAGAGCAGACACTATGTAAATAAGAGATTCATTGTGTAGATCGCGATGAACTAAGAAGAGTGACGCTTTTTAGACCGCGGTCAAGTGAGCCGTCATCTAGATTTTGCTGAACGTCTGTTAATGGAATAAGGTGTTGTGATGCATGAAGCTTTTTGGCGGTGCCATGCATTTGTACCGTAATTCTAAAAATAGATGAGCATTCAAATCCAGGCGCCGGATGGCTTGACCGTTCGCAGATGATGGCTCACTTGACCGGGGCCTTTTTAGTGATAATAAATGGAGCGGGCTTTGTGCACTTTCTATGCAGTAATCCATTCAGAATGTGTATGAACCTTTTGTTTTTCGGACACATGCACGCTGTAAAGTTTCAGGAATATTTATAGCAAATAGCAGTCTTTGACAGAGTGATAACCAAAGACGGGACAGTAAATATATGCAAGAGCACCCTCAGTGATTTAATTCTGGAACCGGTCCTGGCCAAACCTCCACGGACAGTGCGTGTCCTGAGCGAGATCAAGTTCACAGACCAAAAGCGCGAGTAAACTTTGAGTACGGGACATGTATAGTAATTTAATTTCCAGCAACGGACGGTAGAAAGTTCAGGAACTAATGCGATTTATGACAGGCTACAGTTTATTTTTTCCTCACGTGTCTTGTCTTTGATTCAAAACGGACACATTTTAAGTGACACAGGAAAAAGACAAGGAAAACAATAATGAACATCAGAAAAGCAGCGTGCACATTTCTGGTTAAAAATGAGAGGCAACTGACACTTAAAACGGTTAGCGTCGCTGTTCAAATCAGCAGCAAGAGTCAAAGCTAGACCACGGTTCTAAATGTTGTTTTTAGAAAAGTTATTCTCGACTGTGCTGTATTAAGTGCTTTGATGTGTTGCAATATGATAGCGCATTGTTATGATGCTTACATCCGAAAGGGAATGTTGTTTTGCTGTTGTTTCTGAGGTTCTGAATGCTCTGGACTGGGTTTTCATTAAGGCTATCTCAAGATTTTGGTGCATTGAGCTTTTCTTTACTCTGACGAGTGCGCCTCAGTCCCTGCCGCTGAAAAACAGCCCCACAGCATGAGGCTGCCCACCAGCACAATTTACTTTTGGGATGGTACTCCACAGGTGATGAGCAGAGCTGGTTGCCTTCAAACATGATTTGAGGTTCATCAGACCAGAGAATCTTGTTTCTCACAGTCTGAGGGTCCTTTACGTGCTTTTATGCAAATTCCAAGTGTGTTTTCATGTCTTCACTGAAGAGAGGATTGAGTCTTGCCACACTGCCATAAATCCCAGATCGATGGAGTGTTGCAGTGGTGTTTGTCCTTCTGTAGGTTTCGCCCATCTTCATATATGATCATGAAGCTCAACTAGAGTGACCATCATGTTCTTGGTCACCAATCTAACCAAAGCCCTTCTCCATAAATTGCTCAGTTTGTCCAGGAGGCCAGCTCTAGGAAGAGTCCTGGTTCTTCTTGCATTCAGGATAATAGAGGCTACATGCTTATGTGAAGCTTCAATGCAGCAGAATTTTTTCTGAACTCTTCCTCAGATCTATGGCTTGACACAATCCTGTTTCTGAGTTCTACAGGCAGTTCTTTTGACTTCAGGGCTTGGTTTTTGCTCTGATATGCATTTTCAGCTGTTAGATCTTTTATCCAAATCATACCCATTCAATTGAATTTGCCACAGGTTAACTTCACTTGAAGTGTAGTAACATATATACAAGCAATATGAATTCTCCTGAACTAAATTTCAACTGTCCCAGATAACAGTGAATACTAACGCAATGGAATTAAGTTTTTTATTTTTAATAAATTTGCAAAGATGTTAAAAGCTAAAAACTCATGTAAAATATATAAAAACATTTTATTTCGTTTTCATATTCTTTTTATTTACATTTTATTTAAATGTCAGAGTCTGAAAACTGATTTTTTAATTTTTTTTTAGCAATCCTCTTTTTACTTTGACGTAATTGAAGATTGGCTTAAAAAATAATTTCAAGCATTTCAGCATAATTCTGCGACATAAGAGAATGTGGACAATTAAACAAACCTCCATCATTAAATATTGCATCATTTCTTTCGTACCTAATGATATCATATCACATTCTGTGATGCACAATGTTTGAACTGTCAAAAAGCATGTGAACTGCTACAAAAGCCATGAAGATCACACAAAGACAAAACCTGCATTATAATGTTGAAGTTAACTTATGTAAGTGGCAGTGAGATTGATTCTTCCCTGATCTTTGAACATGCCTACCGTTTATAAACCTATGAGCATAACCCAGAAACACAGGTTAAGCCTTGACATTTCAGATGGTGTAGCCTTGTCCCAGGATGCACCTGAGGTTCTGATGGATGAGAGAGTGGGTGAAGGGGAACAAGGATTTCCCTGCGATTGCAACGTGTAAAGAAAGCCCCCCGTGGAGCAGCCCACGCGTGTACACCCCAGCGCAGGAACACACCCCTGATCAATGTAACTGTTTGCAAGCGAGTGTGCTTGAGAGCGGCCACATCAAGCAGCAGGTGTATCCTGTCACAGCAGCAGTTGAGGATGCTCCAAATCTGCTACGCTGTCAGAGATGAGAGAGGCAGAGGGTTTTGATCTCAGATATTAAAATGTCAGCCCTGTCTCTACACTGTCTGACAACTATATATATAAAAAAAAGTTAAAACAGAATTCAATACACCTCATGACCCACAGAGGGCAGTGTGTATCTCCACAATCCTGTCTAACTGCTTCACAAAAATCTCTATCGAGCCAAGCATACTTGGAAACAACTTTTTAAACACAAATTTGTTAACATTAGTTAAATGCAATAGTTATGAACAAAGACAAAAATATATATATATAAACACTTAGTATGATACTTAGTACTTAGACTTAGTACGATATTGATTTTGGCCAGTTAGTAATCAAGGTATAAATACAAATATATACTATATATATTAAAATTCTAGAGATTATATCTTGTGATGAAGTAGGGCTTCTTAATCATGTTTATTTTGGTCAATACTGAGATCACAATTATATATAAAAATAAATCAGGAAATATGAAAGTGCACTGCGGTAAAAGAAAAGGGTGAGCTGGATTTAAAACAAAAACAACAAACCTTTTCACTTAATTATCCTGTTTCATAATTGTTGGAAGCCCAAACTGTAATTGACAATAAAATTTTATTAAATCATGCAACCCTATAAGGAAGTAAAAATGTTATGATGAAAATGTCCAAAAAATGTCCTATTTGTAGTAATTGTGAAAAAGGCACAGCATGCAGTCTATCATACTTTATATCACCAGCTTTGTGAATTACATAATTGCTGCTAGAGATTAACTCTGTAACCTGTAAACATGTTTTTGTGTTTACAAGTAATAGAGGGAGTTGAAAACAGTTGCATACAGCAAATATGATTGTAATGAGAGTAAATTGTCATCTCTTGTGTCTGTCCTTTTCCGGCAGCGTCACGCCTGAATAAACACATCCGCTGCCCCGTGTGCCATCTGACCCAATGCCATAGAACCAACGCTGCACCATCACACTTTAATCAGCCAGACACTGAGAGAGAAAAACAAGCCTGCATAGCCAGAAGACCAAACAGCATCATTTAGCTAAAGTTGCTCATTTACTAAACAATAAATAATTCTGAAACATACAGAACAAACCAAACAGAGCTAAACAACCATCAAACATGTATTTTTTTTTGCGAGAACAGCTTGACTGTTAAATGTATTTACACTGCCCTCTTCAGGAGGAGCCCAACAGGTGTCAGCTTACATCACCTACAGAGCCCATTCTCACACCGTCACCATAGCAACTGCTCAGCCTAATGACATTAGCATGCCGAGAACTAGAAACGCTAAAAAACAGTAATGTCATCAGGCATTATGGGGCTTCAAGGAACCATTAAGGTTGGACTCTTCAGGCAGTTGTTTAGTTTCTTAATTGAGTTCCTCTAGACTGATCTTGTAGCAGTTTCCTCTTTCTCCCTTTGCAGGAGTTCAGAGATGTTACATTATGTAATAGTTCAATTCCTCCTGTTGCATAGTTACCAGCTCTAGTACAAATCCAATAAAAAAAGAAAAAAAAAAACTTTTAAACTGCAACACAGAGGACAAATGGCACATGTACAATCACTACAGTTCATGACTTCACCCATCTCTTGTTTATACTTCATTCGTATGACTACTAACACATTCAGCTTCCTCTCAGGTGTGTGACTGTGTGATGTAATTCTCGCCTGAGACGCCGATCCATTCAACCAGCTGACAAACCTGCAGACCCAGGATAAATTTAAACCTGTGAACACTGGTATGATCCTAGATCCTCACATTTCGATAAATTACTGTGTAATTTACAGCACTCTAAAAATACTCCAAATGAGCTTCACTAAAGGGTACAGACCAAACCTCATATAAATGAGCCTCTTTAATACTTCAGGAGCTGAAGACCTGAACTCTGAGACTGAACTGTTAAGGGGAATTACTATAGGTGCATAGACTACAAATTTTACTTTCATGCAAAAACATGAAACATTCTTCATATGAAAACACAAAAGGGTTTTATTTTGTATTGTGACTTTACCCATTTCAGTTAATAAAACACGCAAAGCGTGCATTATGCATGTTATGTCGAAGAAACCATGCAAATAAATTTCTGTAAAATGATAACTAAAAAAGGTTAACTACCAGAATTTGTTTGTTTTTTAATTAAAACAATAACAAATTAAATAAATATAAAAATGTTTTATGAGCAAAATGTCACAAAGAAAAGATTTATAAAATGACAACTAATATACACTGCCATTCAAATGTTTGGGATCAGTATTTTATTTTATTTAAAGAAATGAATACTTTTATTCAGCAAGGATGTGTTAAATTGATATAAAGTGAAAGTAAAAGACACTGTTAAAAAAAAAATTCTATTTTGAATATGCAGTTCTTTTTAACTTGTGATACTTTTTTCAGGATTCTTTGATTAATACATGTTCCAAATTTTTTTTAAAACTTAAGCAGCCCAGCTGTTTCCAACATTGATAATAAATCAGTATATTGATAAATCAGAATGATTTCTGAAGGATCAAGTGACACTGACGACTGGAGTAATGGCTAATGAAAATTTAGCTTTGCATAACAGGAATAAATTATATTTTAAAAGTATAATAAAATAGAAAACCATTGTTTTAAATTGTAATAATATTTCACAATATTACTGTTTTTCTCTCTATTTTTTCCCCTCTATTTTTGATCAAATAAATGCAGACTTCAGCAAAAGATCCAACTGATCCCAAACTTTTGAACTGCAGTAAATATTGCCTATTATTTAACATGTTTTCTGAAAACTGATAGTTTTCTAGAATCTACGAGACATCGTGGAAAATTAGTTAAATCTAATCAAAATTACTTATGCCTGCGGTACCTCCTCTTAAAGAGGGACACTTGCTTGTCTTCCTCACAGAAATTCCTCATGTCCCTTAACAGGACTTGTTTTTCCTGGCTGAAATTGGACTACAACTGCCCTATACCCGCTGAGGATCAGATGTCAATCTGATCAGGTCTGAGACAATGGAGAATGGAGAGGACACTGAATAATGAAGAGCTGGTGAGCAGCACTGACAGAAATGTGCAGTGGTCTGGAAAAGACCAGATCACCTCTTACACTTGTAGAGCCTACGGCAGGAGAGCAAACACAATCAACTGAAATGGGCCGTTAAATGTGCTGACAGCATAATAAAAATAAAATTACATATATAAAATCACTGAATGACTGCCACTGGAGAAAATACCAATAAAAAAAAAGAATGAAGTGAGGAGAAATAATAGTGGAATAAATGTATAATAATGAAGTGTGCTTACATCCCCGACTCAAATCTTGCTCTTCAGCAAATAACACAGTTGTGTACACGACTTGCTCTCCTCCAGCTCAACTCACCACCCACAAGCCCTCCCACACACCCATAACACAACAAAGAGACACCAGAGTGAATTTCACTGCTCAGCAGTGAAGCACAGGTCAAGAATCTTTCACCATCACACAGTGCTGGGAAATAAACCAGCGGCACAGGAAGAGTAGATTAATGATTGCGGGTGAGCGCTACAGGAGGTCATATGCAGCACATACAGGCCTAATGACCACAAGAGACTCTTACCTGACAATCAAAGTCCTGGAAGTTCTGTCCATTCTGTGTGGAAAGAGAGAGAAAGAGATCAGCTGAAAGGGTTAAGCATGTAATGTTAAAATACCAGGTCATGCAAGACACAATGGCCCATACCTGGCATTGACCACATAATTATATTCTGTTAAAGAAAGGACAAAGTATTCACTTCTGTAAATAACTGAACTTTGTGTGTACAGATTGAGACTGGCAGAACATGACATGCATATTCAGCTGTGGTTTGCACTTGTGGTGTCACACCTTCTCTAATCTAAAATGAATTTGGATCATGCAGATGTTTTTAAAACAACAGAGTATTTTAAGGAACAGATTTTATCACCAGCTATATTTCTGCTTAACTGAACGACACTGTTGGTCAAGCAGAGAGTGACCACCAGGAGTCACAAAACCCACATGGTCTTTTTAAGAGAAGGAAACATTTTCAAAATGTTTTTGTAAAATGTAAACATCTTTTACAGAGCAGATCTGTTTAGATGGCAGTGTTGTTGCAGTTCACAATCTAACTTTATAAAGCCATCTTTATAATATTTGTTATGCAAATTTCTAAGGCATCTAAATTATCAACATGATCAAAACTGAAAACATACACAATTTGTCATCTAATTGATATTTCATATTTAGCAAGTAAAAAGTCTTATTTCCTTTCTAAAAGTGTACATTTTATATTGCAAGTAATATTTTAAGATGAACATGGATTGAATCAACTTGGGTTTATGAAAAACGTTTAGTTGTTCATCTCTCAATAATCATTGTATTGCATTATGTCTTGTCCCCCACAAAAAATACAGAACTTTCATCATAAAACTAACATGTAAATATCATCTTAAGACATATTATTGGCAAATATAGAGTGACAACTGATATTTATATGCATTTTATGTAAGTCTTATACTGTTTATTTCCACTATCAGAATTTCATCTTGCATATCAGCACCAGAGTTCTTATTTTTGCTCAGAATACAGGTGCATCTCAATAAATTAGAATGTCATGGAAAAGTTCATTTCAGTAATTCAACTCAAATTGTGAAACTCGTGTATTAAATAAATTCAATGCACACAGACTGAAGCAGTTGAAGTCTTTGGTTCTTTTAATTGTGATGATTTAGGCTCACATTTAACAAAAACTCACCAATTCACTCTCTCAACAAATTAGAATACTTCATAAGACCAATAAAAAAAAAAAACATTTTTAGTGAATTGTTTGCCTTCTGGAAAGTATGTTCATTTACTGTATATGTACTCAATACTTGGTGGAGGCTCCTTTTGCTTTAATTACTGCCTCAATACGGCGTGGCATGGAGGTGATCAGTTTGTGGCACTGCTGAGGTGGTATGGAAGTGTTTGAATCAGCTTTGCTTGACGGTATTCTCAAGCTTGCAGTCATCCCTGTTGTTTGTGCACCTTTTCCTACCCAAATTCTTCCTTCCAGTCAGCTTTGCATTTGATACAGCACTCTATAAACACCCACACCTTTCAGTAATGACCCTCTGTGACTTATGATGATCTTCTGGATCATTGCCAAGTCAGCAGTCTTCTCCATTATTGTGGTTTCAAAGAACAAGAGATACCTGGAATTTATACTGTAAGGATGGTCATTAATTGAAACTCAAATGTAAATATTCTAATGTTTTGAGATACTGATTTTTGACTTTCATGAGCTGTAAGCTCTAATCATCAAAATTAAAACAAAAAAAACTTTAGAAATTTCTTTACATGCAATGAATCAAAAGAATATATGAAAGTTTCACTTTTTGAAAAGTTACAAGAAAAAAATTAACTTTTTCACGACATTCTAATTTATTGAGATGCACCTGTACAACAGACGGAGTACGAGCAGCATTCTCTTCTTTATCATAAGCCATAAAAGCCTGATGTATACATTTTTTTGTTAAAAGTTTCAATAAACCATTCCAAAAAAACAAAAAACAAAAAAAAACTATTTCATGTTTGCTCAATAGTGCTCTTTAAAGCCTGACATAAGGCAGTATATGCATACTTTATATAGTACACACACATAAATAAGCTCTTGTTCTTGAGGATTTTCTAGCAGCTGCTCATTTCAGTCTCTGTTGTGATACCAGTGGCTGTGAGATTAGGACCTGATGACATTATACATCATCTCTCTGATCTCACTGCTCCGGTACAGCTCGGTATCCAAGGGTAACGGGCTCCGAGACGAGTGCCTTGAGGAGCCCGGGATTGAGTCAGAGTGAGAGAACTGGAGTGGTGGGGTGAGATGTAGTTAAAGACAGAGAGGGGAAGCACTGGCGTTCACAACCAGACAAATGTGTGCGAACTCACCTTGTCTGTCAAGAGGGGTTTGATCTCAGTCAACTGCACATCCTGTAACTCATCCATCCTCAAGCCTGACAGCTGCCCGTCACTACAGAGAGAGAAAGATAGAGAGAGAGAGAGAGAGAGACAGGACAGATATGGATTAGTACATCATTACAGTCAGAACTGACTTATTGACCAACAGGGAACATGGCTCAGCATGCCAAATGCTCATGAATACAGAATTACAGTAAATAGGGCACAGAGAGAGAGAGAGAGAGAGAGAGAGGGGGAGAGAGAGAAAGAGAGACAGAGGGAGGGGGTGTTTAACATCCTGCCTAATAACCACCACCAAACTCCCATTGTCCTTGTTAACCGAATTCAGATGAGCTCATGTTTAATTCATAGTTTAGCTCTCTGTGGCCATCCTGAAGGTCAATGCATGCAACTGTTTCAGGAAGGGCATTGTGTAGGCTTGTGTCACCCTTATAATGGCACTGGGTGACTTACTGGTGTTGCTGAAAAAAAGGTTCTGTATCCCCTGCGCTGCTCTCCATCCGGGATCAAATGTGCTACTGCATTTTAGGGCAGAACGCAAGCATGCAAATGCAGATATCAGTCCCTTTGGGCGTACTTAAAGAAATGAAACGGCATCAGAAACTGATTTTACTGCTGTAACGTGACTCATTTCCTAGTAAAACAGGATTTTCAATAAAAAAAAAACATGTTGGGTATCCACTGGGAATTAATTGGATCATAAAATGTGGGCGAATCCTACTAGAATAGGCCATAACAGTTTATATATTGCATATTAGGGTTGAGAATATAATGTGTTTAGACACATTTTGAAAGGCAACAGCACATTAGAGTTTGAATTTACATACTACTGTTTGAAAGTTTGGGGTCTGTCTGTATGCACAACATTGATACAAAATGTTTCTTGAGCAGCAAAGCATCATTAGAATGATTTCTGAAAGATCATGTGACACTGAAAAGTCAGCTTTACATCATAGGAATAAAATTACATTTTATAATATATTCAAATAGAAAACAGTTATTTTAAATTCTAATAATATTTCACAATATTATTGTTTGAACCATTTTTTTTTTATCAAATAAATGATATTTATAAGCATAACAGACTTCTTTCAAAAACATTAAATCAAACTCCAAACTTTGGTAGTTTGGTAGTCTTTTTAGTTCTGAAACCACCCAATCACCTTCCCTTCCTGGAAGACTGCTGTGCTTTGAGACAAAGGGAAGGACTTGCTGACCCAAGACTGTATAAATGTTCTGTACACCTTGTGCTACAATGTCCAGGTGTCTGCTTCTCCGTTTATAGGCTTTGGCCACCTGTAATGACTTGGCATTCAGTAAAATCTCTCTGCTGCCCTAAATCACATGCATGCCAGGTCAAGTGGACTAATTTTGCTTACAGTAAGTTCCCCTGGACCTTGACTGACTGTCTGTGGTGGTGAGGATGCGAGAGGAGATGGACAAAAGGATTTAAGGTGAACACTGGGCCGCGGCTGGCATCCGCAGGAGGGCTGACAAGTGTTGACAAGGTCACAGTCAGAGACAGAATGCCATGTGTGTGTGTGTGTTAGATGGATTAGTGCAGCTACTCAGAGGGAAAATGTCGATCTGTCACAGTGTGTAGGGTCAGTGATCTGTCAAAAGACAAGAGAGACAGCCTTATGCTCATGAGTGTCTAGATTAGGGGTGTGCTCAAAATATCGATTCTTAGATACATACCGATATAATAAAAAAAGATACAGTATCGATATTCTAGCCCTTAGTATCGATACTCCGCCCAGCCATTAGGGGGCGCAGCGGCGCCCGCGAGTTTCAAAAAACTCATGGAAAATGTTAAAGCAAGATGTAGCATTTAAGTGATTTCATAGTGAAATATGTTATGGCAGTACATGGTGTCACAAAAAATAATTATAAGAAGATTTAATAAGAAGTTAAGAATAATAAGAAGAAGATTTTGTGCTTGTGTGAGCTCAGACTGTACCCTTGGAAAGTTAAATGTTGACTTGTGGTAATTTCCAGATTAATACAATTTGTGTACAATTAATCAGAGCACTTAAAGTTGCACATATTTAAGCAAAATGCACTTTGTTATAATGCACTTCAGGGCTCGACAGAGCGAGCATTTCACTCGCATTTGCGACTAAAAATAGATGTGTGCGAACTGGAAAATGTATTTAGGAGCGCAAGTGCGAATACAAAACAAAATACAAAACAGCCTAACTTATACAGTAGCCTATAACAAACTATTAATTTATTCTGTTTATTTATGGAAAAATTGCGATGCAGCCTCATATGATTACTTTAGAACTTTAAAAAGGCAACGGTTTAATTTAAATGAGCACAGATGAGAAGAAAAGCGGAGCGAGTTAAAGTGAAGACGCGCTGAATGACGCACATTCGCCACTAGAGGGCGCTGCCGTTACCCCGGTAACCCAGTAAACAAATCAGCTGCGCTACTTTCCTAAAACTGTGTAAATAATGTTTCACACTCACAGTCATTTAGATATTTATATTCGCTTTAATCTTCACAATAGCCTCAAATAATTCTTACTTAAAGACTTAATGAGCTATTTATTTTCAAACATTTTTTCTAAGCTAAAGCATGGCCCATCCACTGATCTATAATAGAGAACAGTGGGCCTATCTATACATCAACGACTGATTCGTTATTATTGTTCAGTAACACAAGTTACATTAGTTAACATTAAAAAAACAATGACTGCATTTATTAATAATGCTATCTTAATTACAACTTAATAATACATTATAAAATCAAAAGTTGTCTTAATATAATTCAATGGAGCTAACATTAACTAACATAGTTGTATTTTTATTAATCAACATTAACAAAGAATATTAACTACTGCAACAATTAGCTATTGCACATTTTTAGTTAATGTTAACCTGCTTTAATGTTAATAAATGGGACTTACTTACCTATTGTTCTTTCGTTCATTTGAACAATCTTTTGCACTCTAATCTTGAAACACTTGTTTACTTTATATTTTTATGTATTTTTTATAAAAGTCTTTTAGTAAATTATCTTTAATAAAGTTATTTAACCTGTTAGGACGACAACACTTTTTTTCACTTAGAAATTATATATTGTGATTTAAAAACAAAAACATATACCGTGACAAAAGCTTCAATGATTATTGTGAAAATTTTATACCGACACAGTTTAATAGGATTATAACTAATTACATAATTAGCCTATTAAATAGCGTCTGAAGTAAAATTATTTAAAAACCTTGTGTACTTTCTGTATTCTGATAAATTAAATAATGGTGCTTGTAAATGTCTCTTTGTATCCCCTTATTAAGCTAAAACACCTCATTTGAAAAATTTGCATTGCGCCCCTAAATGTTTTTAATGCGCTCCTAAATTTTTTGACTTAGGAGCACATGTGCTCCTTGGGGAATAGGTAAGCGTCAAGCCCTGCACTTTTGTCTTCAATAAATTGAAGAAAAATGCAGAGTTCTGTTTGTTGAGTAAATGTGTTCAGCATTAACTAATTGGCTCTGGCCCATGTATTTTTATTGAATCGTATCGAATCGGGTCACATTGTATCAAATCGTATCGAGACAGCTCTGTATCGAGGTACGTATCGAATCGTGACCTGTGTATCGAGGTATGTATCGTATCGCCAGGTTCTCCAAGGTATACAGCCCTAGTCTAGATGTTTTTTTATTTTTTGTTGTTATCCCACCCTTGATGTTCTTCAGTGCTTTACCATTATGGCTTTCTGAGAACAGGATGAACACATCTAGCATCTTCTCCTGAATCAATGGAGACAGAGAGTACTATTTTGGGAGGAGAGCTGCCAGATGAGCATCTTCAGAGCTTCTCAAAGCACAATCAGAGCACTGACTGTTCTTATGTAACAATGTGCTCTTTTCATTGTGTTTATTAAAGTGAACATGCCGATAGTAATATTTCATTTGAATATGAATGGCAGTGTGCTGGAGGTGAACAGATTTCTGCTAGGGCTGGTTGGAATGATGGCATATAAATCATGTTATTTTGTGTATATCGCAGTTACTTCGGAGTGCGTGTGATGTGTCATCCATGATAATTTCATAATTGTTTTAACAATGCTTGATCTAACATTGAGTATGGCAGTCAAATAAAACCATGCCTTGAGAATGCATGCTCTCACTGCTTAATGCAGCTTTTTTTTAGTGCTGTTAAAGTCACCATAATGCAAAACATACAAGGCCATTTTCCCCATGAGTTTTGTATTGTGTTTATATCAAATGATAAAGTTAAAAGGAATAGTTCACCCAAAAATGAAATTTCTGTCATTAATTACTCACCCTCATGTCGCTCCAAACCCGTAAGACCTTTGTTCATCTTCTGAACACAAATTAAGATATTTTCGATGAAATCCGAGAGCTTTCTGACCTTGCATAGACAGCAACGCAACTACTATGTTCAAGGCCCAGAAAGGTAGTAAGAACATTGCTAAAACAGTCTATTTGACAGTGGTTCAACCTTAATTTTGTGATATCCTTACTACCTTTCAAGGTCTTGGTAGTTCTGCTGCTGTCTATGCAGGCTCAGAATACTCTCGGATTTCATAAAAAAAAATCTTAATTTGTGTTCAGAAGATGAATGAAGGTCTTACAGGTTTGGAACGACATGAGGGTGAGTAATGACAGAATTTTCATTTTTGGATAAACTATCCCTTTAAGCAATGTCAGAAGCCGTTTCCCCAAATAAGCAAAATTGCAAATGTCACACTGATTTTGTAAAACAGCTCAATAACAGTTCAATAATATTGTCAATATTTTGTCAAATAAAATTTCCAAATGAAACCACAGCAAAACTGTTATGCATCTCTGTGCAACAAACACATATTGTAGCAGTGCTTCAATAAATCCACTTTTTGAATAAAGTTTAATGATTGATTCAATGACCAAACGGATCAGCAATTTGATCAAATCATTTGAATGAATGACTCAATGACTAACTATTGCTTTAAGATAAAGAATGTTTTAGGATAAATAAATCCATACATCCATCTGAGCAATACTGCTTGTAGTAGAAAACCTTGTCGCTGCTGTGAACTAACTGCCATACAGACTATATGAATATGAAAATCTTTGGGAGTCAGCTGACCTTGACCAAGGTACCAGCACAAAAACACTCAGTAAAATTGTGTTTATTGTTATCGAAAATATAGAGAATTACCTTTGTCAATATTTGACACTCCTAATCACAGTACAGTATGTAAAGAAAGTTTGACACATTAAAGAGACAATAATTAAGTGAAATAATCCATGGAAATAAATGTAATTCCATTTACTGTGCTTGAACAGTGAAATAGATACAAAATGATATAAAAATACCCAGTTGTAGTGTTGTCACTGTACCAACATTTCTGTATTCGGTACCGATACCAGTGAAAATACACGGTTCTTGGTACCAATGCAAAACACAAAAACATGCTAATAAAAAAAACAATAAAAAACAAAACAAATTTCACCCAAATTTAATTTGTCTTAATGAAATTTTAACATTTTATTTTTTGCTAAATAAAGGGGATTTACTATTAAAATTAAAACATGCAGAAATATTTTGTGATTATTTATTAAAAAAATAAAGTTTTATAAATTTTTTAAACAGTAGTAGTGTCACATACATTCTACTAAATAATAGTAGCCCAATACATTTCTGGCACAATGTCTAAACCGAACTTATTTTTGACGGTTTGCCGTGAATACCTTTAAATTTCTGTGTTTATAAGATATGATGCTGGTTTTACTCAAATGAAACGGTAAAATGCTTGTGACTCTCAGAGCAGTTCTGGAGATGTTATGTATTCATGTCCTCGTTTAGACGGCAGACGCTGAAATCACCGCGAGCATCAGGCGCGCTTCAGTGTATGTTGTAAACAAAACCGCACGTCACCATTCATTCATTCACACAGAGACTCGCAGAACATGCGGGACTGCAGGATTCATATTTGAACCGACTTTTGCGGCTTAATATTTACAGATACTAGTCCATATCGAGATTTGATTTAAGTGTAATGATCTACTTTCATCCAAACCTTGACAAATTTCATGACATTCATTGTTAAACTGTAAATTCCGTTTTTAAACCAGGTTCCGCAATTCCGTCTGCGTTCTCTGCGTCACGGCCCTACGCATCAAGAACTGGGTTGACCGGGTACTGGTACCTGGTACCGTGACATTTTCATTTTTTTTAGTACCGACTTGGTACCGAAGTACCGGGTCTTTTGACAACACTACCCAGTTGGTTATCTAAGTGAAATATAAACTGTTTTTTTTTAATAAAAAAAAAAAAAAAGATTTAAAATATATATATAAAAAAATAAAAATTAAAAATATATAAAATTGACAACGCAACTGCCAAAATCATGACAAAGTGGTTAATTTTTTTTCTAGATCATTTCAAATCTCTACATAAAAGTTCCATTTCTAAAATATTTTCCTGTATATCCTGCAATACTGAGAGAGCACAAAGGTCTGTAGAGTTTCAAGTATTGCACATTAAGCTTGTTAGACTAAATCCATTCCAACTACCTGAGCATCTTACATCTTTATCCAGCAGTACAGTGACAATGACTGTGCTGGAGCTGGTGATCAGCAGGAGTAAACGCATGGGTCAGACAGGATGGGAAAATCTTGCCACAGTGTGACTACTAAACCTGTACATTTTAAATGGGTGCACATGTAACTTCACTAGGATATATTTTATCCCAGCTAATTTGGATTCATTTGCTGAAGTTGTGCTTTCCAGCAGACGAATGCTTATGCTCTACAGGCTGTGTGTGAAACGCTAATTACAGGCCGTTGGTGAATGTGTGTGGGTTCAGGTCGTAGAAAACATCTGAAGGGCTCCTTTCTTGCTTAACTGCTCGACTCGCGGCGCTCTGAATACATCACGTAATCAGCGGAAAGAAAAAATATCCTTCCTCTCTTCTCTTTCATGCAAGAGCCTTCCAGTCCTCCATTCCAACTGTAATTTACTCTTATAATTAGTAATGACGTTATAGGATTGTGAAGTAGAGAGATAATTGCAGTTTTGAGAGTAGCTTCAAAGAGACAGTGGGTATTTCTTATAAGACAGGAGGGAAAATGTAATGATAGTTAAGAAAAATCATGAAGCCAAATGTTCGGGGGCTCTCTAGTTTCTAATTTTAAATGTCCAATAAGCTACATGATCTAAAAGGTCATTGGCCCCAATTATCAGCGCTGTGAACAATTATGTTAAAACGCCACATAATTATCACTTTGTGAAACCTCTATTATGACCAAAGCGCTGGCCTCTTTCCTTTAATCTCAGTCTAGTCTGAACTCCATTTGTGTTTGAGATGAAACAGCGTAACTTTACTCTGTAGATGAACAGCTCTAAAGTGAAGCAGGCATTTCAAACTGAGATTGAGGCAGCAGGTTATGATTCACGTCATGTCATATACAGTCAGTGTGCTGTGATTATGTCCTGATGTCACAGGGTTCAGAAGAGATGAATTACATACTGCCACAGGTGTCCCATGATAGATAAACAGGTATGGGAAGAATTTACTGTGTAACCTGGAATGTCATGGAATTTGGTAAATTTTGTATGGGTATGAAAAGTAGGTCAGTACACTTAAATAAAAACATGATACACTGTACTAGTGTCTAGGCCTGTCGCGATAATTAAATAACCGTCTAATCGCAATTATTTGATTGTGCTTTTTATACGGCACAAGGGGGGAGTCATACACCAAAAGAAACAGAAGTGCACCAGTTTGGTTTTCATGTGGTTTTCATTCTGCTGCAGCTGTCAGTCATTCTCCACTCAACATTCAAACAGCACGTCACGTTCAGTTATGACAGTCAGCACGGTAAAAAGAAAAAAATAGTGCTGGTGTTGGATCTGTATTGGCCGATTCTTAGAATTTGGAGTACTATGTAATATTACACTGCAAAATAATGACTAAAGAAAGATTAAAAGATAATTATTTACTGAACCCTTAAATGAATTACAATTATATAATGAAAGCCATAAAAACAGACAATTAATCGGCAAAGCCCTAAAACAGACAATTAATCGCAATAACGTAACTATTTTTAGACAATCATCTGCCAAATTTCATAATCGTGACAGCCCTACTAGTGTCAGTGAATATTAATCCGCAAATATACCATTCAAATAGAGAGGTTCTGCATGTCTTGCATGTCAGGTGAATGAATGGCGCAGACGCACAGTTTCGTTTAGGCTACTGCACACATAGGCTACTTAAACGCATGTGACACTCATGGTGTTTCAGTCTCTGCCGCCTCACTATACGAGTACATGAACAATCTGCTCTGAGTCACTTAATGAACATTTTACCATTAGATAGATAGATCGATAGATGCCTTCCATAGGTTTAAGTTTGTTCTCTTTAAAGTAAAACAAGTGCAGACAAATATTTTTCCATGTTATTCTCCTAAAAGGATGATTTGCATCCAAAAATTATATGCATTCAAAAATAGTCCTCAGGGTAAAAAGTTATTCAACTTATTTTAATTTTATATATTTTTTTCTGTGCACAACAAAATCACCCTAATTGTATTCAATATCAAAAATGTACCCCCCCCCCCCCCCCATTTCTACAATATACAGCATCATGAAAATAGTGAAATAGGAACAATATAAGTATCTAAAATACTTCTCTCTCAACTTCAAACTCAAGCTATTGGTTGACATGTCAGGTCTTTCCCAGATTAAAATCTAAGTGCATGGTGATTTAATCTCCCAATATCCCAGACAGAACTGACCTGCTCCAGCAGCTACATCGTTACTATGACTACGGATGTTCCTCATCAACAAGTGAGCAGAGGTTATTCATGGGCAGAATGATGGGGCAATTTCAGATGCACAAATGAGAAGCTTTAAAATATGGAATAAACTAAAGAACAAAGAAAGATTAAAAGATTTAAAAGCAAATGCAAAGTTAAACTATATGCATAACGTTTGCTGGCTTGGTTATTAGAAGTATTCACAGAAAACAAAAACAAAAGAATGTGTTGACCCATATACTACATAGTATGATGCTGAGAAACACAAACAAAGCCTGATTAATGCACTAAAATAAACTAAAGCAAACAAAATACACTAACCAACAGCGTACGCATTAGCTGCACTAATCTGTCTGCGCTCTAATCAGCTCACAGAGAAACGGAAATCTAACCCTTCAACAGCGGATTTGAGTTGATGGGAGTTTAACATGCTTTGGGTTCTTACGCAAGATTTGAATTGAAATGGACCTGATTCAATTTCAAATCGAGTCAGCTCAATCATAAAGAAAGGTATTTTCACCCACACGCTCCACATCAGAAAAGGGATGTTCATCCAAAAATGTAATTATTTTCCTCACTATCATGCTGTTCCAAATACTTTAAGAATTTACCTTAAACCCATGCACTGAAAAATATAGCCAGAATAATCTTCAATAAAATAAAATAGCTCTAGTAGAGAAACTGCTAGTGTCAAGAGAAATTTGGTTTGAACATCTGCCTTTTTCTCAAGTCCATGTCCATCAGCTCTGCCCATTTGATTATTAGCATGCTCAAGCCCGCCCATTTGCCATCACCACAACCAGCTGAAAATTCATCAAGAGCAGAGGAAATGGCAGTAATTACTCCATCCTTCTCCCAAAGTATCTCTCCAAGCATACCAACATCATTATCATTATGACCATCACTGTGATCCATCATAGCAAAATTACCACCACCATCACATTTCTCAGCAGGCTGGACGTGAGCCACATCAACACTACATCTTCATCAGATAAAATGTGACCTGTTTATACAGTCAATGTTGTTTAATGGGTGCAAAAAAACTAGCTGACCTAGACTTGACATTACTCTTGTTCTGCTGTAAAGGCTTATTTTCATATGAATTCGATAAGGGTTATGAAATATGACTCAGCTATTTCATTTTAGCAGATTGCAGCTCAGTTACAAAATCTACCAAGTTGCCTCGCTACTTACACATCCACTTCAACAACAGCGAACCAATGCAAATATGCACAGGAGTTTTTATATTAAACTTTTTGTAACCGATGCTTTTCTGTACTAAATTACTAATATTTACAATCATTTATCTTGGTGCGCGTCGCGGATGGAGCGCAACGGATGGATTTGTTTTCAAACTAAAGTAAAAGACCGCTTCTTAAACCAAAGAAGGTGAACGTGGTGGTATTCTTGTAGAAAAAACATGCAAGTCCTGTCAGCTACAGCCAGTTTAGTTTTACTTTTCTTTTTGTTTTCGTTTTGAGAAGCTTGTTATCTTTGCTGTTTACCTCAGGTTATACTGCTTTCCTTAATTAAAAAAAAAAAAAAAATATATATATATATATATATATATATATATATATATATATATATATATATATATATATATATATATATATATATATATATATTAATATTTATTTGCTTCCTCAGAGTTTGCTAAACATTCTGTAATATACTCGGTATATAAGTACAGCATGTGGTGTGTCCTATGCCATGCCTCGTCTTATTCGTTTTTGTTGATAAATGTTATGTAAGAGTTTGTCATTGTCAACGTACTGTTTTATTGTTGTTGCGCTTTTTGATTAAGAATAACAATGAATCCATCTTTTGTTTTAGTCTTAAAAAGTGAAAGGTGTATAGATATAAGCAAAACAGACAATGATCTTTTCTTGTAAAATGTGACACCAAGATCGCAAATTTGAAAGTAAAAAGCGCACGAAAAAAGGAATTCCTGTTCACAAAATTTAAATCACAAATAATACAGATGAAAAAGAACGAGTTGAATGTTGAAAACTTTCGTTACCATATACCTATAAACTATGCTAAAAGTTCATCAGCATGCATTGATTAATCAAATGTTGTAGCAAAAACAAATTGCAACCAAATTATGTGCTCGTGCGCAAAAGTGAGATCAGTGGGAAGAATGAGTCTAGAGCCCTGCATGAAAGACTGCTAATTCTCAAAACATTTTTTGTTAAGATGACTGAAAGGAGGAAAAACCAAAGTGAAGTATGGACTTACTTCACGCAGTAATTTATTTACATTATAACAGTAAATAAATATCGGTTCTGCATATCGGTTATCGGGCACATAGACATGCCAATAATTGGTATCGGTATCGGTTATAAAAAAAATCAATATCGGTCGATCACTAGTTACAGCCCTACCATGCACTCATTCAAATAATACACAGGAACAAACTGCATCTGGAAAGAAATAAAACAGATATTGCAGAATGAAAACAATCCACTCTGTTTACAGTGTGTGCACTGGCATAAACTCTGTAATACAGTGGCAAACTGGGAAAAAGGGGCTGAGTGTCAGCCAAAGAATCACTTGGCCAGGGTGTGTGCGGCAGGCCACAGAGACGTCCCAGCATCCACACCGCATGCAGCACTGAACACACACAGAGAAAGCTCAGCACTGGCAGGGAGAAGCCCATTGCGTGGCAGGAATTAACCGGCAAGGTCCAATACTATTGCTGGCCTTAGATTATGACTGTAAAGCTTCTAAAAACGTGTCAACTTCCCATCTACTCTGTATTTCATAAAGCTGCACTGCCTGTCACACACTGGAATACATGTGTAAGATGAACAAAAATGTTGGGTAAAACAAATTCTTTGCTTAAGATTGCAGTCACATTGTTCTCCACTGCAAACTAAAGAACAGCTCTCCTCTACGACTGCTCTGCCATTAGTCTCCTGCGCATGTTGTTGTTCATTAAGGTCTCTGGCGTCATTCTGTTAGCGATCTCATTAGTGGCATCCTGCCAGTGGCAGAATGGAGCAGCTGCTGTGAAACCGCCTGCCCCTCTAACAAGAGACACCATGGACCGAGAACAAGCAGATGTGATGCCCTATAGGCTTACCAAAGCTTTGGAGCAGAGTCTGGCTGTCTCCTGACACCCGCATAAACTGGGCCACTTGGGTCGATTTAGGGCATGTATTTCGATAGATGAACAGAAACAATGCCGGAAATGCTGTGGCGTGTTACTGCTTGAGGTCAGAGATCCAAAGACAAAAGAGGCACTGCCGTGAAGCTAACTACCCATGATTCATGGCAGCAGCTACTAAGGTTCGAAGACAAAGCTTCTGAATTATTACTCAGAGGATGAGTACGAGACTACTGCATTAGTGGTGAGATCACAGACTGAGGTTGGCCCGCAACTAAATGGTTCCTTATTAAAGATTATATGGTTTTGCCAAAGCCATCAATCAAGTTTTATTGCTGACAAAATATCAACCACTCCCACATCATCTTTTACTCTTAAACATTGATTGGGGTTGGCACAATTTGTTGTTTGAGTTTTCTGCATGAATAGATAAAACATATAAACCTAAATCTTAAGAAAGGATATCAGAAACATTTGTCATTATTTATGCAGCAAACAATGCATTTCCAAAGAATTAAATTCTTTTATGCGGTCAATCAAAATAGTTTATTTTTTTGATGGCAGATGTCAACATCTAGAGCTGCATGATTAATCTTTAAAAGATCGTGATCTCAATTCAAACACCCACGCAATCTAATTTCTAAATGACAACGATTCACCCGTCTATTAAACCTTTTAAAAAAAATTTAAATCTTAGGGCACATTCAAATCTGTGTTCGCACTGCCGCTGACACAGAGGGCAGATATTTACCACGTTTAGGTAAGAAACAGCTTAAAGATTAAGACATGAATGTCATGAATCCAAAGTTGTCATGAAACTCTAGATGGTGCAGTACAACAGGTTCTAATTCAATCTGACAAAATGATATCATTACACATGGATGCAGCTGATTAGTTTTTTTTGTATCAGGACAGCAGCCAATAAACTTGCTGCTTAAAGGGGACCTACTATGCAAAAATCGCTTTTATAAGGTGTTTGAACACAGTTGTGTGGCTGCAGTGTGAGAAAAACAACCAGCCAATAATGGTAAAAATCCACCCACTCATCTATTTATAATCTAATAAAATCATAAACAGTCTCTCAGAACGAGCTACTTCAGATTCTCCCTCTGTTCACGTCACCGAGGGGAAAAAGTCCCGCCCATTTGTGACGCTGCCCTATAGACAGCCCTGAGTGAGAAGCTGCGTCCGCCTCCGCCATTACTAATCACTTGCTGTAGCCACTGGAGATATACAATGTCAGTGCCAAAGAGGCTTTTCAAGTGTTGTGTTTTGGGATGCACTAACGAACATAGGAGTCGCCATATTCTCCCCTCATCTGAGCCGAGGACACTGTGGTTAAGTTTCATTGTCTAAGGAAATATCCCAGAAAAAAATCTGTAAAGTCCTCAATACGTGTAGGGATCAATACCAACACTTTGTGCGTGTACGTCAGCTCCAGACAAAGTAAGTATCATGCGTTTGTTTTCCAAATTGCCCTTCTGAAAGAGCTTCTTGGCACTCTGTTAAGGCTAATGATGCTAAAGCTACCATTGTCTCTGTCTATTTTCACTGGCGCTGTCTTCATGAATGATCGTGAATAGGAATGTGGTAGTTAAAAGTTGCATATGAAAGGAAAGGGAAGTGGTGTGTGGCCAAGTATGGTGACCCATACTCGAAATGTGTGCTCTGCATTTAATCCATCCAAGTAGTAGTGAACATACACCCGGAGCAGTGCGAGTCGATCGCTTGAGTTTGTTGAGCTCATAATCATGAGTGGGACTTATAAAGTTTGTGATAGCATGCCATGCATCATGAGACCAGCTATGTTGTTATTTTTATCGTGCTGTGCTCACTGTCTGTGCAGTTCATAAACGCAAATTTATTAAGCGGAAAAAAAATAGCAGTACTTGTTTGAACTGCACGCCACACTGACCTTTTATCCGCTCGCCTCAAAAGAACACAGCGCAGCGTGAGCTTAGAGCTTATGCGTTTATTACAATGACCAGTCGCGATCACGCACTAAACAGCGCAGTGAAATCCAGTAAGAAGCACTCGAGTTCAGCCTCCAGTACAAATCACATCTCTTTAATTTAACCTAGTTTAAAGCCAAATAAATTGGAGCTGTTATTCTCATCAACACTGATGTAGAAACAGTGCAACAACGATTCAGTTAGAAGACGTTTCAATCCACAAAATCACCCACATTTACAGTAGTCCCTCACTGCAGAACAAAGATACAGGGGGTGGGGTTGGATCCACATCTGGAGGGTGGAGATGGTAGGTTTAGGGGTGGGGATGGAGACGGGTAGGTTTAGGTATATGTAAGGTGGGAGGAGTTGGATCTAGATCAACCACACCCTTTGGATCTTGTGTTCTGCAGTGAGGACCATCTCCACATTTACCATAGGGTTACTGTAGTAACACTAACGGTAACAATGGTACGGTGGCAGAAAAGTAGGATATTCATATTGAGTATTTTTATATTATTAATATACTAAATATGTTAAAGGAGTAATGGAATATAACTACATCACGGCAACCCATCAAAATAAAAATTTGGGTTTCAATTGTAGACAGAAATATATTCCTTTTGTTCAGTAGAATGTATGTAATAGCCTACTAAAATAATTAAAACCTTATTTTTAAGGAATAATCATAAAATATGTCTTCGGGGTTTTAATTGTAATATTAAATCCCCTTTATTTTCCAAAAAAAAAAAAAGATTTGTTTAATTTTCATTAATTAAAAGATAAATTAAATTAATGTTTTTATGACTGAAAAAAAAAATCTGAACATGTAGCTTTTAAACTTATTGGAAAAGATTAATTTCTATTAGTGTGAACTGACCACCACACAGGATATGAAGAATATGAAAAACTTTGAGTCAGCTGTCTATTGCAGTCCTTAAGATACCAGCACAATAACTCCCTAAGAAAAATATAGTCTGATTATCGTTATTGATAAAATCCCAGAAAATAGAGATATTACTTTTTTGTCAATAATCGCACACCCCTAAGCAGCAGTATTTCTTATATGCTCACAGCAGCATGTTGTGGATGTATTGGCAGTAGCAAGTCATTAAAAGTATGAAGTATCAAGCAGGCATAATACACAGTTTCATCTCATGTTAATCTTGAGCAGAGGTGGGTAGAGTACCCAAAAACTGTACTCAAGTAAAAGTAAAAGTACTTCTAGAAATATTTACTCAAGTAAAAGTAATCGTCTGAATAGTTACTTGAGTAAGAGTAAAAAAGTATCGGATAAAAAAACTACTCAAGTAGTTACTAGTTACTTTGGATCATATAGGTACTGAATATAGTCTATTTTTATTTAAATATATAGATTAATTTATGTAATGTGTATGTGTATACACACACACACACACACACACTGCCGTTCAAAAAAAAAAAAAAAAAAATATATATATATATATATTTTTTTTTTTTTTTCTTTTTTTTTTAATGTAATTTATTTCAGTGTTGCAAATCAGAATTTTCATCAGCCTTTACCCCAGTCTTCAGAGTCACATAATCCTTCAGAAATCATGTTGATTTATTATCAGTGCTGCTCTTTTTAGCTTTCTATTCATCAAAGAATACTGAACAAAATATCACAGGTTCCAAAAAATATTAAGCAGCAAAACTGTTTCCAACACTGGTAATAAATCGATATGATTTCTGAAGGATCATATGACTCCGAAAACTGGAGTAACAGCTGATGAAAATTCAGATTTGCATCACTGAATTAAATTATATTTTAAATTAAATTAATTATGTATTATCCTATAACCTCTGAAAACACCTCACGACTGCTCTGAACATAACGAAACAAATGCATATTGACGGATCTTCTGTTCTGCAAAATGTAAACACATGTAGCCTATATTTTTGCAAGCGTAAATATTGTAAAAATATGAATATTAATTGTGTCTAGAACAGGCCGCGCGCCGCTGCGCAGAGATAACGCGGGTTCCGCGGATTTTCATTTCATACTCTGTGACAGCTTATTTAATGTATAAATGATACATTGTATGTAATGTAAGGTACATGTACAACAAACTGGTCATGTCTTAGTGGTATTGTGGCCTATACCTGTGGAACAGTAGACAGCACACGCGGTGTTCATCTAATAAAAGATCTTCATATAGCTCTAGCAAAACAAGCCTTTGCAGATTTGCTTTCAACTAATTCGACTTTTCGACTGTAGATCCAAAGCCACGTCTTCAGCGCTCTTGATGTTCTTAAACTCTCTGTTATCTGAGAACCTCTTCAGAGACTCAGCGCGTGCGGCAGGGAACTGAACGAATCATTCAAACTGATTCGCGAACCGATTCACTGGTTTGCCAACTGGTTTGATAAAGCCTTTAAACAGAATCGACTCAAAAGAATGAATCATTCGCGAATGGGCATCGTTCATTGCCCAGAGAAAAGTAGACGGCGCGTTTGGAATAAACTTAAGCATTTTTAACTTGTATTGCATTAAGATACAGTAACGAGAGGAGAGTCGCCCACAGTAACGAAGTAAAAGTACCGTTTTTTTCTCTAAAAATATACTTGAGTAAGAGTAAAAGTACCCATTTTAAAATATACTCTAAAAGTATTAGTTACCCAAAAAATGTACTCAAGTAAATGTAACGAAGTAAATGTAACTCGTTACTACCCACCTCTGATCTTGAGTACCTATAGAGTAGTACTACATCCTTCATATCTCCAAAAAGTCTTTAGTTTTAACATATTTATAAAAGAAAGATACAGCTTTGCGATTCTTTCCAAAAAAGCAGAGCTCCTGGAGGTGCGCCGTGGGCGGAGCTAAAGATTGACGAGCACTTGAGTGCCGATTGCCAACAAAACACAGACATTTGATGCAGTTTCACTTACCGTCTGCACTTCTGAATCATGACCGGGATCTTTTATAGCTGGGACAGCTCCATCTCTCAGTATCAAACGATGTGGAAATCCAGCATCGAACTGGACCTCGTTTATAAAACGTTCATCAACAAACACGCTGGCAAAACTCCGTTGCTGTCCCGGAAAAACAAAATGCACCTACTGTTTATGTAACTGTAGTTTCTTTGGGAAGCCGAACAAGGTTATGTTTCCTTACGACCAAAAACACTTCTTAAAAGACATTCTTCCAGAGCTGCTTAATGAAGCGCGTTGATGGGCCGCGCTCTTGCTCTAGCGCTGGTCAATGTGTGCACTCTTCCAGGAGAAATGCCCATATAAGGAGTTCCACCCTTCATTACGTCATGAAGAGCCATGATCGATAAAAATTTTTTTTTTTCCAAAACTTGTAAGAAACTCTGAAGTGAGTATTTGGCACAGAAATACTCTGTTATACGTCCAAATCGTTTTTGAAACTTTGGCCATGTTTAGCATGAGAATCCAACTCTTTAACAGTGTAAATAAGTCAACATGCATGAAACAGCTTTGCCCCCCCCCCCCCCCCCCCCCCCCCCCCCCCCCCTTTAACATTGTCATCCACATTACCATGCCAAAACTCTAAAATGTCAAAAGTGGTTCAAAAGGCTATATATCAAGACATGTGAAAGCTTTGTGTGCCATGTGTACCTTACATGTCTAAAATAGTCATACAGGTTTGGAACAACTTGAACGATGGCAATTTTCATTTTCGGGTAAACAATTTCTTTAATTACCACTTTTTGAAGTGTTCATGAGAGAAGTCTGATTCATGAAAGATTATTTTGAGAGGGGGAAAAAAAAAAAATACTTATGTTATTGTCTTTTTAACTTCAATTCACATCAAATTTTAGGAGCAGAGCTTTCATGTATAAATCCAGAACAGTTCAAAGCTTCTCCAAGTGTATAGCTATTGGCAATGAGCGTAAATTAATTATGAAGATAGATTGTGGCATCCCTAGCTGTAGGGTGCATTCAGCATTACTCATTCTACAGGCACATGGCTATAAACAGTCGACAGTGTGAAAACACTTCAACTACGATTAGCTTTCAGCACTCTTACATGTTCACAAGTGCCAGGAATGCTACAATATGACTAAATCCCAAATAGAGTCTTCCATTAAACCACAGCAGGATGTCAACGTCTGACTTTATGACTGCTAAAAAGCAACACAAAAATAAATTTGTTGGTCAGTCAGTTCCTACTATACCATAGGACATGCTTGACTGATGAAAAACTAGGCCTATTAAATATGTGGGAACATATATGGAACATGCATATATGCAACTTATGTTGTTCTTTTTGGGTGAATTATTACTTTAAGATGCACTTGTAAAAAAGGAAGAGGGCTTTTAGTGTTTGCTAAAATTACGCCTACTTCAGTTCAGCGGACTGAACAGAATAGAGCCTTGTTAATGAAAGTTGAAGTGTTGATCACTCTTATTTCTAATTCACTCCATTTCTTAAGTAGGTGTTAAAGTGAAAATGTTAAAATCTAAAGCCAGTAGTACAGAATAGAGCTACTCTCCAATTCCATCCCAGCAGCCACTACAGGACAGAGATCAGGATCACTTTACTAGCTCACCAACTTCATTACATAGTCACTTAAAAATACAGACCAGACACACACTTGTGTTCACATGGACAGACGCTCGTCTCAGAGGCAAAGCATTCTTATATCCTTTTTGATCTACAGTAAGAGAGAGTAATTTTTCTGTGGTATGGGAAGTCAATATCTACAGGATACGAAGAGGAAAAGATGCTTGTGTGCAGCATAATGCAACAGAAGCTCTTCCTTGGCTGGTGAGTATGGGTGTGCGATATGCCGATTTTTGATCGGGGACAATAAAAATGTCTCCACGATCTGCTTTTGAAGAAATATCGTAGTATCGGGCTACAGCGCACATTCTATCAGTTACATTTCTGGTGCCGCCGTATTAATATACTGTACAGCGCGACATGCATTCACATCAGTGTTAACTCAGCGGTAGAGTTACACTCACAGAACACTGCACTTATTCGCAGTCACAAAAGTACATAATTTGGGTGTGTTTTAAAGCCTTGACGTGATCTGACGTGCGCTTTTTTTTGAGCCCGTACACCTGAAGCGCACAAACTAAAACACCTGTCTAACAGCGCCTGATTACTCAACTAAGTTATCTTTTGAGCTAATACTGTCAAAACACACAGAGTTTACATAGACTCAGTTGGTCATGTCTAAAATGAAAGTAAACAGCTGAGAGAAACGGATGCGTACCTGTATATTAGATGCGTGCAGCTCTTAAAGGGACAGTACGACTGTCATTAAAGGGATAGTTTACCCAAAAATTTTATTTGTCATTATTTACTCACGTTGTCCCAAACCTGTATTAATTTCTTTCATGTGCTGAACATACATGCTATTTTGAAGAACGTGGGTAACCAAACAGTTGCTGGTCCACGTTGACTTTGATAGTAGGAAAGAGTACTATGGAAGTCACTGTGGATCAGCAACTGTTTGGTTTTCCACCTTCTTCAAAATAGCATTTATGTTCAGCAGAAAGAAAGAAACTCATTCAGGCTTAAAACCTTAATTTTTAATGAGTAATTGATGGTATAAATATAAAACACTATGACAGAATCGACAGACAGATGACAGAATTTTTATTCTTTAATGTTAAAACAACAAAACACAAAGAGAAAAATATAACTAAAAATAATAAAATAATAATACAGTTGCTTTAATAGGAATCAATCTATATAGTGTTTTGTTATATTTGTTCATTCAATTTCTTGAATGCTCCTGCTAAATATGCCTGAAAATAAAGCACTGTTTGTTTTATTTGTATATGATGTGTATCTTTGTTCTTATTTTTTAATAACAAATAAAATAATGACAAAGATTTTCATCTTCGCCCACTTTGGCCTAAATATCCACCATTCTTTTTTATATTTTGTTACCTTGAAAGGCTTTGTCTTTATAATAGGGAAATTAGTTTGGTTGTACTGCTCAGACAAAATAGTAAAACCAACATGACAAAGAATCGTGATAAAATCGTGAAATTTCTAAAAAAAAATAAAAAAATTAAATTGTGATATGATATTTTTGCCATATTGCCCACCCCTACTGGTATCTACTTTCTGTATTTCCAGGATCAGGTAACTGGACCTCAGTAAACCAGCCCTTTCAGAACAGTACAGCTGCATCTACAATTTCAGCCAGGCTGAAATACAGAGAGAGATAGAGAGAGGACAAGCTAGGACTGCAGGACAAAAGGACTGCATGTTATATTCAATTCCCTCAAGCGGTGAGCACAAAAAATAATTCCTTTGAGATGATGAAAATGTAAGTATTTTCTTGAGAAATTAGCTCTCTAACAGCAGCTGTAAGCTAGTTAACAATTGTATTATCATCCACTAGTGGTGATGAAAGAAGACTACAGAGTCAGCTCACGTCGGCAGCGTCTGGGTCCAAAGTTGACCTGACACACCAAGCCGACACCAGACTCTGTCTACATACGCATGTCTACAACTATGCTCTGTCTCGTTGTGCCTCACTAACTGTAGTTACAGATACAGTGCCAAGGGACACAGTCTTGAGGGGGTCCCATTCCTGGAAAACTAAAGCAATTATGAGTTTCAGATTTGCAAAAATGAGTTCAACAAAAGGAGACATATGAAAGTTGTCATGAAATAAAATTTTCCTATATGGAAATTTTCCTATATCCGTTTCAGTGAAACATCAGACTTCTCTAGTGATGTATGCCGTACTTAGGGCTGGGCAATTTTTCTGATTAATTTGAAGCATGTAAATTAGGGATGCAACAATACAGTTAGCTCACGGTTCAATACGTACCTCGGTTTTTGGTTCGGTTCTGATGGTTTGCACATCAGAGTATTTTTTAACAACAAATTACCAACAAAAAACTCCTTTAAACCTTTGTATATTGGAAAAAGCGTGGATTATTATGCCATCTTAACATTTCTTTTGAGAGCGGTATTATTTTTCAGATTTTTACCCAGAATAGGATGGACTTGCCAGCCCTATAAACACATGCAATGTGCATTTTATTCATACTGGACGCCAGAGGGCGCCCTCGTGCAGAAAATGCACGTGTATCACAGAAGTAACATTGATGACATTCCCGGAAATCCCCAATATGGATAAAGGCATCACCATTGCTGTAAGTGAATTAAAAGAAGATATAACATTAAACGTTTCGAATGACGAAATGTAAGGACAGTAAACACTCGCCTGCGATAATATATGGTTTATCTTTGTTCTTCAAGCCATCTCGGGTTTTTTCATAATGATTAAGTATATTTGTAAGCTATTTCTAATCTACATAGCCTTTATAACAGTATAGAATATATGTTCCGCATCATTCTGTGATAAGAAGCCACATCAGATCACAAAAGGAAGTTATTTCAAACACTCGACTGATGTTGTGAAGTAAAAACAAGTTATAATGTTCTCTTTTGTTGGACAACAGTTTTAGAAAGGCTTATCATTACATGCCATTACAAGGGATGATGCTTTCAAATATCAGCGGGGATGTGTTTCCTCAACTCTGCATGTAAAATCACGGACACAGCCAATTCTGAGAGAAATAAAACAGAAATTTAAAAACTGAAAAACTGCAATTCACAAGCGCGTATTGAACCGTGGATGTTTTACTGAACGGTTCGATATTATATTGAGAATTGTGACATCCCTAATGCAGGGCTTGACATTAAGCATTTTCATGTGGTTGTCCTTCGGGCAAGTAAATTTGTCATGTACTTGTCCGAGTATAAAAGTTACTTGCCCGGAGACAAAAAAAAAATTAATTGAGTTATAAATATAATTATTTATTGTGGTTATACAAAACAAATTTAGTTTATTTAGTTAAGATTTTTCTTTTTAAATAATGAAAAAAATAAAGTGTGATTATAATACGGTTATATTTTAACATAAAAAGGGAGTATTAATTACAAATACAATTATTTTATATTAAACAAATAAAATGCTAATATTTACTTTTTCAAATATTTTCAAACTTAATTTTTTAATTAGAGTTCAATTTAATCAGACAATTAGTATAATAAGACATTTGGGCTGTTACCAAACTAATGAAATCGGTATCAACAAAATTCATCTTTGCAATGCAGAGGAAACACAGAAACTGCATCTGAAATAAAACATTGAAAACTGATATTTTAAATTATTTAAAAAAACTGTAAATGTGAAATTAAAACCACCAGTAGGTGGCATCAAGTCACTGTTTATAAGTGAGTCATTGCGACTGAACCGAATCATTTAAATGGTTGATTCATTAAGGAACGAAACACTGTCATGTTGCTCAGAGACGCAAAACAGTGCTGTGGCTGTGTTTGGAATTATTTTTGTTGTTGACAGTGTAAAAACAGGCAATAGGGTGTCTAAAACGTAAGTCTCTTAATGCTAACTTCTTGTTTATTGAACTGTTATAAATTCACATTTGTAATCATGATGGTTTTTGGAGCAAAAAAACGGCACTCAATCTTCGTGTGAAACTATATGAAATTATATAAATATATATTTTCTGCTCCCATCTTGAATTTTCTGATCATTCTTCATGCATGGTAATACTGAATCATGCAGCGAAAGAACGCTCGTGCACGTGAGCTAGTCTAACCTAGACGATTTTACGCGTGCCTCTGTGCGTTTTGTTTGATTCTTGCAATACACTCGTTAAAACAACAATTACGAAATTATCGCAAACGATATATATCGCACACCCCTATAACAAAGGCTAAATCATAAATAAAGGCAGTTATTATTGTTTTTGGTATTGACTAAGTTACTTGTCCGATTGGGCAAGAAAATTTATTTTTCACTTGCCCGTCCAAAACATTCACTTGTCCCGGACAAGCGTTGATGTCGAGCCCTGCCTAATGTAAATATCAAGGTAATCCTGCTGTTAAGAATGTAAAATTATTGGGAGATGTGCAGTGATGGGGTTCTCATTTGTCCTACTGGTGCGAGAGAACTGACTCATCTGCTACACGCTGTGCCACCTAGTCAGGTGTTCCCAGATCACACAAACGGGGCTTAGTGACACTCATTCATGTCTGAAACGATATGCTGCTACAGACGGATTCTGATCCACAGGGCCTGTTGTGCCAGCTGGTTTAGTTGTTAGCTCTGAGAATGTCTGTAACAAAAGGATTATAAAGTCAATTAAAAGACTAAAATGACTGAACATGCTGCTAATTACACAAAAGCGTGTAACAGCATTCTGATGGCAGGCTTGAGTGCCAAGACAATGAAAACAATGGCTTTTCTTAAAATAAAACAGCTTATTAATACAGTTAGGATTCTGAAAGAAAACAATTCCCGTAAGCTTCCATTACTAGCTGGATTGCTGACTGACAACTCCTTTTTTTCTTGGAAGGTGCTGACAGATAAACAACAAGCCCGCGAGGAACCGCAGTTCCAGCAGTCAACTTCTCCAGGAATCCAGTGGAGGCCATGAGCTCCGTCATCCCATGGGGGACGCCACTAGAAATAGAAGCAGGCGTGGATTGATGGAGGACTGTGGGGAGCACAGCCAATGGAAATTAAGGAACCAGAGAAAACACACAACAGCTGCCACACAGGGAGGTTGTTGGCATAGCAATTGGAGGAGGGAGAGCCGAGTAAACCAATCAATAGAACAACAGTGAAAACAAATGTGATCTGTAAAGTGATGTGCTTGGGATATACATATGCAGATATCCCTTCCTGTTATCTACATAATTAAAAAAAAAAAAAAAAAAAAACACCACAACAACACGGAAACATTGGCTCCTCTAATAAACAAAACAGAATGCAACGATCAGCAAAAAGACCCAAGGAAAAACCCACTGCCCTACTTGTGGTTTTCTCTTCCCATTAAAAGACTGTGCTACAAAAGGATGTTTTTTTTAGGCCAAAACTCAGAAACAACTTAACATTTTATCTCATCAGACTCCATCATCCAAGAGTCAGTGTTTGTAATCGTACTCTTGGAAACTATTCTAACTCAAACTTTCAGGATTTTGTTTTGTTTTATAAATCAAGACTGAAAGAGTTGAAAGCTTAAAGGGATAGTTCGCCCAAAAATTACAATTCTGTCATTAATTATTCACCTTCATATTGTTACAAACTCGTAAGACTTTCGTTCATCTACAGAACATACGATTTTTTTGATGAAATCCGGGAGCTCTCAGACCCTCCATAGACAGCAACACAACTACATGCTCCCAGATCCAGAAACGTAGCAAGGACATCGGTAAAATAGTCCATTTTTACATCAGGGCTTCAGAGCTACGAGAATATATTTGCAAATAAAACAAAAATAACGACTTTATTCAACAATTCTTCTCCTCCTCATCCCAAAGGTCTTACAGGTTTGGAACGACATGAGGGTGAGTAATTTAAAGACAGAATTTGGTGAATTAACCCTTTAATGGTAGTGACACTGAAGTCATGCAATCGTGGTGTAGTTCATTTATAGCCTGTTTAGCTTTTTACTTCAGCCAACCTTATTTTATTTAGGCTTCAAAATTCATAATGTTCTTTTGTGAAAATGAATAAACAAAATGTGAGTCAAACATTTTTGTTGGTCACAGAGCTTACTGCAGTAATCCTAAAGTAAATGGAAAATGTGTGTGAAGGGAACCAGGGTGACGCAAAGTTCCAATTTGGCCTTGAAAATACATCATAATTTCAGTGCTCTGTGTAGCAAGACCTCTTCATGTTTAGAGGTGCCTTACAAGGAAGGAACAAAAACAGATTTTGGCTAAGCCACGTCTAATGTCTCTGGATAGAAATTCATAATCTATGCATCTGAGTGCTCCATCAGTGCATAAAACATCAGCTCCGGGAGCCAGGAGTGAAATAAAGCAGATCAAACTAGTCCTGCTGAGAATCCTCATGGGAGCAGATATGAGCAGGCTCTAAAACACAGGTGTGCTGGTAAGCTGTAACAGCATGTATGCTTCTAACGGCACCTGAAATAACAGCTCACACTGCTTTGGTAAATGAAGGGTTCACAGTGATGCAACGCATCTCTTTGACAAACCCAGTCATCTATTTTCATGACAGAGTGACTGTGAAAATGGTGGCAGACTGGTTAGCATAGCTTACATTGAGGAAAAGGAATAAAAATGCATGGGTCAAGCTTGTATGACCTATTCAAAATCTCGTAAACACCACTTGATTAACTCTTGTTTTAAGGGAGATAAAATGTCTCTTTGAGACTTTAGGCTAGATTTCAGAATTTATTGTTTGAACATGTATCCCACTCTTCTTGCCACTTATTTAACATATAATGATTGATTGCAGGGTTATGATCTGATGAAAGAATTTGACACTCTTCAACTTCCAAATATTGCCTCCTTTGCAGCAGACTCTGGGTACACAGGAGCCCATGAAAGATTGGCAGACGGAAAACAAAAGAAAGGTGTAGGATTTACTAAATTTTTTACTCAGAAATGGCTACATTTCACAATAAATAAATAAATAAAAAGCATTTAAGACTAAAGATTTTTTTTTTTAAACTACAGTATAATTAGAGTAAATTAGGTCAATCTATTTTGCCCTAGCAGAATTCATGTTAACCCCCTTTTTATTTATCTGAAGTCTCTCCAATGCAATTATTATTATTATTCAGTAAGTGTTGGATCTTTACAGTATCAAAGTCATACTCAAACCACAAAAAAGGTGGAAATGATCCTCATGATACACTGAAATATAAAAGCTCTAAAAACTGAAACACGAAGACATGCAGTATTATTGCTTAAATATATCATACACCTGCTGTCTATAGCTAGTAGCCTCAGTGGGTTTAAAAATAATAAAAATGTAGCTCTGCCAACACTGCCCAAGGAATGTTTCAATTTGGCCCACTTGTTGGTGAACAGCCCTGCAGTACAGCATCTGGACTCGTGTCACTAATCAGATGGCTTTGCTGGATGTTGTTTATGTTGTTTTCACTTGCAGTATTTTGGGAAACTGGGTTAAAGCCCTTTTATAAAACACGTGCAGAGATGCCCAATGATCAGCCCTGTTGCATCTATGGCAACACAGCATCATTTATTCAAAACTGATCCAAGTTGTATCTTCGAGGGACACATTTCAGATAGAATAGAGATTTATATTCAGCAGTCTGCATTTATGTTACAGTCTCTCCCTGTGTGAAGAGACTAAAGTCCAGATCCTGGAAGTACTCAGTGGAAGTTAAACGTGCAGTTAACGCGTTCAAACAAACAAAACACAATGCAAACAACACCCAAACCATAAATCACATATAACTAATCGAATAGTCTGATTTTACAACCATTACACATGCGCTAGATATGGCAGGACTAACGTTAGCTGGTGACGGTTTTCAGGCTTCAAACGGAAGCTCAGGCTTAATGAGGAAAGAGGCGATAATGACACCGTTACCTTCCTCCATGTCTATTCTCGTCAAAACATCTAATTTGTAAGTATTATGGACTGAGCGTCCAGTTATGTCTCACTCGGTCGTTTTCTCGCGCTAGCCTGCTATTAGCTCGAGTTCAACACGCAGCTCTCGCGCAAGAACTGACGAACTCACGAAATACATTAAAACACTAGGACTTAAAAACGAAAAGATGTCACCACTCACCGTTCAAGAAGATCAAAATGTGCTGGATAGGAACTGAACAGAGCCGGAGAGACTTGTACGGCGTGTTGTAGTCACTGCAGAGCGCGAGCGAGTGACGGAGGAGGAGCTCGAGAGAGCTGACAGACGTTCAGCGCGCGCAGCCTCTGGACAGGCGACGTGGAGGGTTTAATTTAATTCTGAAATTAAGATTTATACATCATCTGAAAGCTGAATAAATAAGCTTTCCATTGATGTAGGCTATGGTTTGTTACGACAGGACAATATTTGGATGAGATATAGACAAACTACTTGAAAATCTGGAATCTGAGGGTGCAAAAAAAATAAAAATAATCCAAATATTTGAGAAAATCACCTTTAAAGTTGTCCAAATGAAGTTCTTAGCAATGCATATTACTAATCAAAAATTTAATTGATATATTTATGTTAGGAAATTTACAAAATATCTTCATGAACATGATCTTTACTTAATAAAGATAATTTTGACCTATACAATTTATTGTTGGCTATTGCTACAAATATACCCATGCTCCTTAAGGTCACATATGATTTAAAATAATAAGCATTATTTAAGTGTTAAATATAATTCTGTTAGTCCACTACCTTGCAATAAAACATTAAAAAGAAAAAAAAAAAACACATTTTTACAATCTTCTAGGAATTTAAAGCGGAGTAAAAACAAACAACTTGGAATTTAAATGTTTGCGTTTATTTTCTTGTAGTTGGATTACGCGTATATTTTTCAAAACCTATTCCCAGGGACCCCAACGTAAAAAGATGCCAATGATGGAAAAATTAAATGTAAAAATAAAAGGACTGCAATACTTGTCAATCATAACTAGATTTTCAAAGCCTGGAAAGCAACAGGGCAGATGTAAAAATATAATACACAATACTGAGAAACAAGCAATCGACTGTCAGTCGCTCACTAGCTGTACAGAGAAAAATAAGAACGAAACAAAAACCCTCAAAATACCTGTCGGCAGGATTTTATAAATCCACAGATTTATAACAAATGTAGTTTGCATATTTGAGGGTGAACGACACTCAGATTGGCCTGAAATAATGTATCAGGCACAGATAGATTTTTAAAAAAAGCCGTAATACACCACAGGGTGAGAACACTAAAAAGACCCCAGCTTTTCTCTCGTTCTCTTCCTGACCCTATAATACTCAGACTCACACTGTATAAAATAAAAACCAACAGACAGATGTAAAAAGCCGGCAGAATCAATAACTTAAATTCACAATTACAATAACTTAAATGCATCTAATGTCTCAGTCAAAATCAATCTTGTAGATTTGAAAGCAACAGAAAAATTAACAAAACGGTATCAGAAACAGCGAAACTTTGGAAAAAAGAAATACACATACAAAGATTCAGTATGCAAGAGAACAACATTCTGTGCTTGTTCTATGCACCAGTGGAAACAAAGTTCCCTGATTTGAAATGAAAGCAACATCATGTGTCAAAAATTAGAGGGTTATAGGCAGAAAGCCCACAACTACAGTATTCACAATAGATCAAAGTTTACAGAAAGTCTTTACTGTCAATGCAAGTTTAGATCAAAATAAGAAATAACATGAATTTAAGCAATTGGTTGGGTTATTTACAAGATTACATGACTTAGTACAAATATAGAAGTAAAATGCACATATTTTCAGATTAAAATATATTTTTTCATATTGTTATACTCATATTTAACATTTTTTCTTTAAGTACAGCAAAATACCATTCGGGTCCTTAAGCTCTTCACCCAGAGCAAAGACGTGCCAAGACAGTCCAAAATGATCACTCATTAAACACTTATGAATTAACATAAAACAAATATTTAGCATGTAAAGAAAATTACATGGAAAAAAACAAAATATCTCCTAAGTCTATGATAGACATAGCTAAGTGCTACAACGAAGCATTATATTCCACAAAAAAAAAAAAAAAAAAACTTTTGTTTGCATCAGGTATCATTAGCCTCGATTTCCATCAGTCTTTTCTAACCGGTGACTACTGTTAAACTGCTGACCAGACCCATCATCCAACACGCATGTGCCACAGAAACGGTCACATTAACATTAGCTTGAATCATTTAAGGGTTTCCTCTCAAAACACAGGCACATGTAAGTATTTCTGCAGGAACTCTGTGTGCATTCACTTGAGTGTGAACTGTTTGCTTGTTCTCTGGTGCCCTCAAGAGGATGAGGAGCAGAGTGCGATCTGCTGGACCGTTCCCAAGTCAGTCAGGAGCTGTCTGATGCGATGTTTCAGTTGAGGGAGGCGCGCAAGTGGATCTGGAGGTTCCAGTTCACCTGTGTAGTCTAGCCAACTCTCCAGCACTGCATAATGATATCAATGTGTTAATAACAAAGAAATCAAGTACATCAATCTGAGATTATGTTTGCAGTTTAAATATTTTTAAACCAGGAAATCTGTTTGAAAGTGTCTCACCATCTAGTTCTCGCTCGATAAGGTCCATTCTGTGCGTCACCTCGTCCTGCACTGCTTCAATGTGCTCCAGCAGGTTCAGCTGCCACTGCTGGTGCAGCACAAGGTCAGGGTCAGGCTTTGGGTCAGGGGTAACAGGGTCAGGCTCCTCTTCCTTGATTTCTACCACACAACTCTTTTCCTGCTCTGCGGAAACCAGTCGTTTCATACGGCACTCCAGCTCCTGAAACAGAAACCAATGAGACGCATGTTTGGTGCGTACTGATGTTCTCATGTTATTAATGATGATGAAGAATGAATGAAGCATGATAGTAATTCAATAATCTAAATGTGTCATCAATGAGACATTTGTTTGCAGTCCAAAACAAAATTAGTTCAGTTTTTTATATGCACAGCAAAACAAAATGCTTGAAATATGGTGATCTTCTGTGTGGAAATGTGCACGTTGCAACTATTTGCTGACAATATAGGCCTGTTTACACCTGGTTATTTTATGTGCTTTTCTGATGGGATAGCCATCCGATCGTGAAAATACCAGGTGTAAATGTTCTCCAAAACACTTTTGAGATGGATTCAAATCCGATTGCTCAAACCAATTCAGGAGGACGCACGCATTCCAGACGAAATCTGGACAAGTGTAAACGCATCTGGTTGTTGAAACCACTCCTCCCAAAATGTAAAAATAATAAACGTGTGAGCGTTTTATATGACGTTATAGTCAGATATGACAGCGCTAATGGGTATCTGAGTATCTATGCAGCAAGTGGACGCACAAACTGATGCAAATGAAACCAAGTAAGCCGCAGACACCGCACAGAATTATCTTAAAAGTATTTAAAGTAAGCCTAACACTTTTTAAGTGCTGATGCCACTCTTGCTTCTGTTGTGGTTTTTAATCTTGAAATTAGCTGATGATAAATAAAATGCAGCGCTTATCTGTTGCTCTCGTCGACGTGAAGGCCGTTAAATTTGCACATAGTGTGGGAACTGAAGATTGGCTTTATATCCGTTTTGTGGAGAGGCACTTATGTGGCCAAGAGTAAATTAAACTGTTTTAACAAATAAGATAGCTATCTGATCACAATAAACGCATGTAGTGACCAAATGTAAACAGGCCCTATGACAGATTTTGAACTGGTTTGACAACAGACAACAAAGTGGTTTAAAAATATTTTTAACCATTTTGAAAACACTTTGAAAAAGACCTTGAACTGCCTTGACGAGGTATCAAACTGATTTGAAAACCGATCTCAAACTGGTATGAAAACATTTAAAATCAGACTTTCAACTGTTTTGATGACAGACATCAAGCTGGCCTGAAGACATAAGTCTACCCTTTTGAAAACAGACTTTGAACTGGTTTAAGAGACATCAAATTGATTTGAAAATAGAACTCAAACTGTTTTGAAAACAGACTAAATGGGTTTGAAAACCCTTCTCCAACTGCTTTGAAAATAGATTATCAACTGGTATGAAAACAGATTTCAAACATGTTTCAAATCAATTCAAAGTTTGATTTTAAGTTCTCAAACTGATTTGAAAACACTTTAATTCTGACAATGTTGCAACCTGAATTCTCAGATTAGTTGTGTATAGTGTGCACTAACAAAACATAACTGAGTCTTTAAATGTACACTGGCCAACAAGCTTCTTTCTTGTAGTGTGCATTTGGCAGAAAAGTTAACAAGTTGCTTGTAACTTACCTTACTAAAGGAGTGGTCGGCCAGCTGAAGCTTGTGCTGTTCGTGGTCCAGCTGTGTGCCGTACCTCTGCTCGGCCATCTCTAATAGGTCTTCGGTGCTCCTAAGACTGTCCTCCAGCTCAGAACCGCACCGCGTCTCCACCACAAGTCTTCTTTCCACCGCTGGGTAGTACGTACGGGGCTTCTGGTAGCAGTGCTCACTACTAATGTACGAGTCCTGGAAAGAGCAATGTGTCTCTACAGGCGATGGGACTTCGCTCTTCAATGTCTCAAACTCGTTCACTCCCATTTCAGGGGGCGAAGAGGGGAAGGGAGTAGTAATGCCCGAGTCACTTGCCGTCTTCCTCCGTAGGCCATCTGCAGACTTCCAGGGCTGCCGCCAGAACTTCAGGTCTGGATGGGCTTGTGTCCTAAAAAAGGGCAGCTTTGATTTAAACCTCAATCTTTCATTGCCACGTACTTTATTAATCAAACAGCTGGTCGGATCGAGAGTATTCAAGCAGGGGAATTACTTACTGTAAGATGCTCATCTTCAGCTGAAGGCCATTCAGGACCTCAAACACACGGTGGACGTCCCCCAGGAGCTGATGGGCAGTTGCCACTTTCTTACTGTTCTGGTGGGAGTAATTCTCCTCCAGGAAAGACAAGCCATACATGTGACCGCTGCTTAGCCAGTCTTTATCATACCAGTACCTTTGACTCTGCCTCTGGGCTGCATACAGAAACATGCATATTTATTAACATAAAGCCAGACAATAAAATGTATTGAAGTGGTTGTTATATTTTGATCCTTGTTCTATTTTGCCAACACACACAGACCAGACAGATGAAAAACAAAGCTACTATACACTAAACTGAGATGGTTTGGAGAAGTTCTGGTGTCTCACCTGGTGGGTCTCTGCAGATGTAGCAGCTGTAGCTGTCTGGCACACTGTCCTCATACAGTCCCATACACGTCCCGTGCTGCCAGCACAAACACTCATCACACTGCATAGAGCACAGGAAACATCCTTCAGTCTCCCAGACAATTACTAAACATGTATTACCACATTAAATAATTAATAATTCACAAAATAAGTTAAGTAAATGCACCAGTGCTTTTCTGTGCTCCAATTTTTTGCCATTATACTATAATGACTTTCAGAAAATACAAAACGGACACCATCGGATGAGAACAAATCTTGAACTGCATTAAAAGGGATAGGGTTATGCGTCAAGGTACTCCCGTGAAAACGCATCGAAGACAGACAGAGAAGAGAAGAAATTGTTTAACCCTTAAATCAGGGGTCTATCTGACCCCAATGGAACTTTCCTTTATTTTTTAAAAGTGTTCCCTTCATCTCAGGGGCATGAGACACTGTGACTTTTCCTAAATAATCCATCTAAACATGCACAAAAAATCTGGGTTTGATTTAGTTGTTCTAAAGGGGAGTAAAAAAAAGCATTTTTTAAGCATTTTTTAGTATTTTGTAAACAGTATAAATCTGAAATGTTTTACATTTTTATAAAGGCCTGGATCTAGAACACAAATTGGAACGAACATTCTATCTCATGCACACACACACACACACACACACACACACACGTGTGTGACTGCAATAGAGTGCCTTTTTATAGAAATTGGCATATAAAATCAACAAATCTGGCATAAATCTGAACATTTCAACTCGTAAATGAAGGACTGGTACTAGAGCACAAATACAACATGGAACAAGTATGTTCACTCACACACACACGCACTCACACACACACACACACACACGACATAGGTGTCCAGGGCATTTTTTAGATTTTGGCAAATAAAATGCACAGAAAATAAATGCATAACAATGTGAAGGGTAGACATAACACACACAGAGAGAGAGAGAGAGAGAGAGAGAGAGAGAGAGAGAGAGAGAGAGAGAGAGAGAGAGAGAGAGACGGAGACATTTCTGCAAATTTATGTAACAATTTGCAAAAGCAGACAATTCAAAAGACATCACACAAAAACAACAAATTCTAACCTTTGACAAAATATAGATTTTTAATATATCTTAGAAAGTTTAAATATATATTTACAAAATGTATATCAAAGTTGCAAGAAGTTGAAATGAAGAAAAATTGACTTGAACCTGAACTGAAAATGAACGAGTCCCTATGGACCTCTGCTGGATATATGTGGTCATTGCACTTTCTTTCTATAATTGTAATTCCTAAAGTTTTCCCTCTAACCTGCAGATGGCAGTATTCTATCCCTAACACGTGGGCCAATATCTAGAAACTTTTTATATTTAATTTAGGTCATCATTTAAGTGATTTTTTCATAAAAATGTTTTTTTTCATAAGCCAATTTATGGCGTAGTTGAGTAATTGTGCAGTAAATGGGTAAAAACAATAATAATATCCACAAAACATTGAGAAGTAAATAAAAAAAAAATATATAGTTTATCATATTAAAAAAATAAGAAGTATATTTCCTCATGCAATCGCTCTGTAAAAGTTTGGGGTCTATATGACCCCGAAGAACTTGTGTAAAGTTTCTAAAATAATGTGGTTAATCACAGTTCTTTCATGATTTAACAGGAGGGGGCAATTCATTTTTCATGTAGACCTAGGCAAGTTTGGACAGCTTTTTTCCCTTAATAAATGAAATCATCATTTAAAAACTGCATTTTGTATTTACTTGCATTATTTTTGTGTAATATTAAAATTAGTTTGATGACCTGAATCTTTTAAGTATGACAAATATGCAAAAAAATAAAAAAACAGGAAGGGGCAAAAACCTTTTCACGGCACTGTGTATGTATGTATATATGTATATATATATATATATATATATATATATATATATATATATATATATATATATATATATATATATATGTATATGTATGTATGTGAACAGTGAAATACCTGTATATAGAAAAAATAATAAAATATATGTGAAAGTTCTAATGTCTGTTCTATCAGCAATTTAATCGTGTTTATGGTCAAAACAGACTGTATGCCAACAAATGTATCAAATGGAGAAAAAAGAACAGACAGACCAAAAACAGAAGGCGGTAGTTCACCTGTATCATGAAGTCGTTCTCCTCCTGCACTTCACAAATACAGCGTACGATCTCAGAGCTGTGAGTGACCGTTTCCACACCCTGCTCTGAGAGGGGCATGTTCAGATCCAGCTCAGCGTCAGACTCGTCCTCACTCCATACAGGACTGTCTGAAGACAAATCACTGCTGCTGTCTTCACCTGGAGGAAACAAGAAGACCACAATATACACTACAGCAGCAGATTTGATCTGTTTTATCAGTCATCCATGCAAGACAATCAGCTACTCTATTCACACACACACACACAAGTTAAACACACACAACACTAGAGAGAAAAATCTACAGAACAGGAATGACTAAACCCATCTGATGGTGACAACCAGTCAAGACACTGAAAGACATCAAAGCAGGAGAAAAACACAAAGCAGGAAGCTGTAAATTACGAGGACCTGCGCTCTGTGGTACCCACCCTGGCTGAGCATCTTTTCGGGGCAGTGTCCCGTGTAGGATCGGTGTGTGAGGGAGAGGGGCAATTTGTGGGCCGAATTCAGATTGCAGGGGAGAGGCTTTAGGCCAATGCTCTCCTCAGTGCTGTAACAGTCTGTCAGAGGAGGAAGAGCAGACGCCACACAGGGTTAAACACAGACCGAGTTGTTCCTCACCGACGAGGCGGCTTGTAGATCTGATTCCATTCTTGATGTTGTCAAGAGGGATTGGCAACCAAAATGCTCATTGCGTGGGCAGCTGTGCACTTCAGGAGTCTATTAATAACGAATGACACATAGATTTGGTGTCCCAATGCTGACACATTGTGCTGTGATTTAAATGTGTTGAGCACTTCTTATATTAAAAAATTCTGTAGTAAGTTAATTGAATAAATATTGGGTAAAACATCATCTTGCATCTACTTTGAGTGGCATGTGGGAGAGGGAGTGGCTCTTGAAAATGAATCAAAAGCTGACTGGTTGATCCCATCAGTGAAATGTCCAATAGCATTTATCATCTCGAATGATAAATGAACAACAACAACAAAAAACTTGCAAATGCTATTTAAAATATGCATTTAAAACAATTATAGAAACATTTTTATTATTTAAACATTTTAAAAATCATAAATTGTTTTAAATATCAATCTATCTTTTAATAATTATTTACTATTATTTTAGCTAAATTTTAAATCATGAATCAAATAAACAGTCTTAAATATGTTAATTTGTTCATTTACAAAAGGATTTAACTACTTTAATTGTATTTTTTAATTATTTAATTATTATTAAACTAAATTAATTCTAAAATTACAAAGGATAGTCTTTTAAGGCTTCAACAGTTTCGTAATTTATAAACAGGCAGTGCTAAATTGACAGTTTAAGGCAGTAATTATAAGGCAGAGTATCTTTCTACTTTAAGGCATTAACAAAAATAAAAAATGCATGTGCATCTTTATCTTTTATACAGAAGGTGAACTCTGACCTGCAAATTCACATAGCATGAGACTTTTGACAAACAGAGGATCTAAACCTCACTAGCTAAGAAATAAACATGTAAGAAACTCATTGCATCAATCCAACTTTAAAGGAATATTTTAAAAATAATTTAAAAAGCTGGATGGTTTTTAGCAGGTCCACAGTAATTTTACATAATTGAGAAATACTATAGAGAAAGGTTGCAGCTCCTGCAGACAAACAGAGGGGACAGCAGAGAGCCGAAGACACACAGAGACACCACTGCACTAAAACAGCCATCTCACCTGACTTCGACTTCCTTTTCTTCTTCTTCTTTTTCTTCAGTTTGATGCGGAAGAAATCCCTCTGCCGCTTCTCCCTCAGCCTCTCCCGTTCTTTCGCTCCTTCAGATAAGAAAATCAATCTCTATTACTCTCATGGCCCGACTGTGGTAATATGCAGATGAATCGGCGTGAGCATGTGCACAGAAATGGATGGAATGATCACGATGTTCTGCAATACCTGTTTCCTTGGCAACCCAGTCTCTGTCGTCATGCAGCGAGCGGTTGAAGTGTTGGTTCTCTTTGCTCCTCTCTGCGCCCAGAGTGGCCGAGCGCTGCTGGGGCGACAGAGCGTGACCTGACTTACTGTCATTCAGAGGAGAGGGAGTATCTGTGGAAGGAAGTTCATATAATGGACACTTAATGCTTTTTTCCTCTGTAATGTCTAACATAGCTGTTTGTGCATGTAAACGATTTGCAAAGTTACAAAGCAAAAAAAACACTGCAATGGGAGTTATAAACATTTTGCAATTCATACTTTTTTCAGTTTAAATCTCACAATTCTGACTTTCACACTGTGGGTCAGAGTCCTGCACGCGGGCGGGTACCCAACGGGTGAACCGCAAAAATTGACATAACGGATGGAACAATATTAACGTGTCGGGTGCGGTGCGGGTCGGACTGGTGACGGGCACGGTTGGGTTGCGGGTACAATTATAACCGAGACTATTTCGACTTAATCCAGTACACGCTGATAGACAGCTCCTTTCAAATTGTCCCGTGTTTGTGTCCGCGCGCTCTCTCTGAAGTTCCTTTTAGACCTGTTTAAAATAGAAAATAGTTCAATAGTTTTATATTATTTTTACACGTTGGATGTTGTGAACGCTCTCTCTCTCAGTCTCTCTCGCTCTCTCTCTCTCTGGACACTGCTGCCATTCCTACATATTTTTCTGCAGCCTATAAAGTTAATTGTTTTTGTAGGTTATGAAGGAAAAGCTCATATTTGGCTTATTAATCTAAGCCATTTGACCTGTTTACAATATATTGTTCACATGTACGCAATAGTTTTATATTGTGTACACGTTAAATGTTTGCTTTCTCTCTGTTAACTTGTTGGGCTGCGTGTGTTAAATGTTATTATTAATTTTTAAACACATTAACGCATTATCTCAGAATGACTTGTTAACTGCTTGTTACATTAAAAATAAAGGTGTTTTGTCTGTCTTATGTAGATTTAATGCGGGTGCGGTTCAGGTCTTTATGTCAAACGGGTCGGGTGAGGGTCGGGTTCGGAATTAAATTAGTGTTGCTGTCGGATAACGGGTCGGGTATTCGGTTAAATACTGCGGGTGCGGGTTTATCAAACAGGACCCGTGCAGGACTCTGCTGTGGGTCTACATCTCACAATTCATATTTGTTTCCACAGAACTGAGTTAACAATCCAGACTTTTTTACTTGTAAATGTGCAATTATGATTAACTGAAAGTTAACATCTTTCAGTTGCTCAGAATTCTGAGTTTACATCTCACAGTTCTTTCTTTTTTTTTTCACCACAGAATAATAAAAAAAAAAAGATAATTGTGAATTGTAATTCTTTTGTAATTTTTTCATTCCGAAACTTCAGACAATTTACAATGAAAACATAAGTTTACATTTCACAATTCTGTATGCATTTTCTCTGAATTCTGATTTTACATCTCAAAGTTCTGTTTTTCTCGTTTTGCCGCAAAAATATACAAATAAATGAAGGTAACGGCGTTTTCGGGGGCGTTAAGACACAGTTTTTAACTAAAAATGGAAAACTTTTGATGCATTTCGCATGTATTTCATGCATGTCATTGTCATGACAATGGCATTTTTGGGAGCCTGAAAATGCACACGTTTGAAAACAGGTTTTAAAGTGCACATTTTTGAAAATGATACCATTATCCCCAACTACTGACATGATCGTTTTGAGAATGTTGTCATCCATACACAAAACTTACTGGCATTTTTAGAAAATACCATGATGTACCCACAGACTGGGCTTTTTGGAAAAGCTGGCTTTAAAGAGACTGGAACTAAAACAGCATTTGAGGCAGAGGGTGAAAAGAGGTGCCGCAGCGATGTACAGTGTGTGAAAAATAATGTGTTTTTTAACTTTAAATCATGTAAATGACTCCTAGCAGACCCCCAAAAAAATAAGGTGATGAACATGTAAACGAGCATTATATGTGCACGTTAATAATGCTAAATGCAAGTAAACAGACATAAATATGGACAAAATGTCAACGGATTTGACCAGCAACCCAAACAAAAACAAACACCCACACAAACAGTTAAGTAATACTGATAGATAAAGTGTACACTAACGGTGGGAAGACGAGACGGTACGGCGCCTGCGAGGGGTCTCCTGGCTGTGGTTCTGTTTCTCTGAGGAGCGCGTCTGGACGAAGCGAGGGGGGCTTGGGTCGCTCTGTGCGTGATAGTACTTCATGTGGTAGTGCAGCAGAGACGCCTTGCGGAAAGACTTGAGGCAGCCTGCGATCTTGCATTTGAACAGGTTGTGGTCCAGCTCAATGGACAGGATAGGGGGCGGCTGATTTTTGATGACCCTGTACACTGAGGGAGGAGAAGGGCAGTGAGGTCATACCGGCAGGTTTTTATACTGTATCGGTGAGAGAGAGTGAAAGGGAGGGTTGTGTACTCACATGGTTCTCTGCTATACTTGTTTGTGGTTGGAAGGTGGATTGTTTGCGGCTGCTTGACTGCTACAGCTGAGAAAGCAATGCATCAGTTAGAACACAAATTCAAACAATATTTCTACATATTCTGAAGAAAATGTGAGTGGTGCCTCATGCAAATTTCATGACTATGCAATAATAACTATGCAATACCAAATCCCTCATGCAATAGCGATAATGATTCAGTCTAAGCAAACACACTTGATTATCAAACAAGGAGGATGTTTACCGAAATCAGGTGTGGATCCTGCCTCCTCTTTGGGTGCTGCATTTTCTGCAGGACTGGTTGAGCCATCCTTGCTGTCTGAAGTCTCCGGGACAGAGTCCGGTTTGATTTGGGATCGACTGTTTCTGTCTATGAGGGGATCAGAGGCACAATGTCCTGTCAGTTGGTTTAATCACCAACTAATATAAAGAACAACAGCTGGAACAAAGGATGGTAAAAGTGAGTGAACCTGTGCTTGAATTGGCTCTGCTCCTTTTGGACGGTGGCATCTGTCCTGTTGATGCACGTCTCTTCCTCAGTTCTGGACCGTTGGACTTTTCCACATCTTTTCCTGTGACAGACACAAGCCAACAAATTGAATCATCAAGTCTGAGTCTAATACACTAGTAAATCACCAAACAATCCTTTACTTTCAGTCTTCACTGGAAAAATGAGCAAACTACTAAGTTAACTCATGACATGGTCAAAAATTATTTGCCACCAGCAAAAATAAGTAACTTAGTGGTCATTTTGATATCAGTTATTTTCTGTTGGATGGTATTGGTAAGTTCAGTCAGATTTTTTAAATGTTTTTGTATTAAGTCTCTTAGGTTCACTAAGGCTTGACCAAAAATAAACATTTTAAAATGTAACTGTTACATTATTTTAAGGATTCTTTGATAAATAGAAAGTTCAAAGCAACAGCATTTATTTGAAATAGAAATCTTTTGTAACATTATTACGTAACGACCAAATCTCCATGTGTCAAATCAGCAATAAACTGACAACAATGGTATCACAAATTAGCTTCTATAGCTCAAATCATTGGTCCAGCTAACAGACATGCATGTTCTGGTGTAAACAAAAACTGACATTTTCTATCAACAAAGCAATTTGCTCTTTTAACTGAAAGGCAGGACTCCCTGTCCTACAGATATCAATTTAAGCATCCCATTCATATTTATTCAAGTGGTCCATGTCCTCTCTTGATACGGTCTCTCTATTTGCACCTCAGCAAATGCTGTCCATTTGAGTATGTGTGAGGTTGAATCTAGCTCTTGGAATTGAATCACAACCAAATCAAATATTCAGATGATACACCACCATGTTCCTCCAAACCAAACTCACCATCTGCCACCTTACTCCGTGTCCTTCTGGGCAGACTGGGGCTTTCATCTGTTGTTTCTTCCTTCTCTTTCTTGTCTCCGTCGTTCTGGTCAATGCCATTTTGAAGTGCTTGGGACTCCTCCTGTCCTCCATTCATCTCTTTCTCCTCTGGTTTGTTCATTTCTCCATTCTCAAGCGGTTCCGTCTTGTTTTCTTCACTGGGCTGTTTTTCGTTGTGCTCAGCAGAACTCGGCTCTGACTCGTTCAATATCTGAGCTGCCGTGCTTTCGCTCTCTCCACCATTCTGGAGAGTTCTGGACTCATCCATCACTGTGGCATCGTCTTCATCCTCCTCCGATTCGCTCTCCCCATCTTGGTCAGACGTGCTGTGTCTCGAGCCGTTACTTCTGCTGTTGCCATTCTCCTTGGCCTTCCATTTTTTCCCGTTCTGATCCCCCCGCTTTCGAGTCTGCTGACTGGTCTTGTCATCAGAGCTCTGTAGATAAAGACAAACTCATTAATCCTGCATTTTAATGATCTGGTTTAATAATTATTAGAGCTGAGGCAATCATTTCTCATACCTTGCGGAATGGCTTCACCTTAATCCCCTTCACTGTCTTTATGACTCCATCAAAAAACTTCACTGTGTAGAAACCTGAGACACCACAGAAGCACAGCCATTCGTAATGCTCAACACTTTCATCATGTATTGTGTATACATGTAAAATACATAGCTACAAGTGAATGTGGGTGCCACAACATTATAAGTAACATTATGAAAAACAGACATTTATTTTGAGATTCTAAATTTTAATTTTCTAAAAATAAAACTTTCATTTAACAGTGTTATTAAATTAGTGTTTTATTAAGTTGAAGTGACAGCAGATAATAATGTAAAAATATGTGAAATGAGCAGCACAATTAAATATGCAATGTTAAATATTCATATGTATTACCGTACAAAGGTTTAGGGTTAAGAAATACAGTAAAACAGTAATACTGTTATAATTTTACATGTTTTTAATATTTATAACAATTTATTATTATTTTTATTTATTATAATATTTTTAAAAGTGATTTCAGTAATTTACTTGAGTCTCACAATCTTTCAGAAATCATTCTAATATGCAGATTTGCTGCTTAAGAAACATTGATAATAATAAATGTTGAAATGTTGAAAACATTTAGCTACTTAGTATTTTTTTATGGAAATGGATCAGTGTAATGCATCTTTGCTCAATAAAAGTATTAATTTCTTCATTAAAAAAAAAAGTATAATTTTTATATAATTCTTATTTATTAATTAGAATGAATTAGATCGTAATTTTTTAATATAATTTAATACATTCTATATATTTAAAAACTATATATGCAGGGCCTAAAACTAACTTTTTGCCACACCTGCCTGACGTGATAAAATTACCGGCCAAAGTTTTTTTTTACCGGCCATGAAACTCTTTTTGCAAAAACAGGCAGTCATTACCTTTACTTTACTTACAAGAAAAAAATCAACAAACAGATTTATAGATTTATCTTTTATTTTTTCGTCCCTAAAAAACGTTGAGATTCTTGTCCTTTGCATGTTTTTGGCAAACGGTGCAGGCCATTGTGTTACGCCCGTTTCACACATACTCAGTTTGCAGTGTGTATGTGGTGCGTATTTTTTTCCGAACACACGTTAATGGATTAGAGCAGGGCTATTCAGTTAGCTTCATTTGAGGGCCGGATTATCGAACTGAAAATTTGAAGGGGGCCAAGGGGGTGGGGGCCGTCTCGATCTCTTTCTGGGGGACCTATAAAATTAGAAATTAAACTGAAATCTAAAATCTATAAAAGGATTAAAATCAATAAAAAAAAAATAAAAAAAACAGACTTTTCTGTAAGTAATCTTGATTAATCGCATATTTATATTGTCAGAATTTCACATTGAACCTCCAATTTAAACATAAATATAGTATATTTTAAATGTTTTAATGGCGTCTTTTTACAAATTAGCCTATTATAAATTAAGTATCCGAAGATACTCTTTAATACAATTAATGCCTTTTTAAATCCTGTTCCTTGTGCTTCATTAGAATTCGCTACTGATTTGTGCGAACAGTTTTTAAAACATTTTATCCATAAAGTCGAGTGTAACATACCATTTCAAAATTCTTTTCCTCTAGAAATGGCTTCTCATTGGAGCTCTCTATCTCTTTTTCAAACCGTGTCACCTTCACAGCTCTATGATATTTTTCTTAGTATGAAGCCCTCATTTTGTCACTCCGATGTCCTGCCTTCTCAGATTTTCAAAGAGGTTTTTCCAGCCTTAAATCCCGTTGTTATTGCTATTATCAACAACTCATTAACAAATGGAATTGTACCAGCCTCTTTTAAACATGCTATAGTCCAACCACTCTTAAAAAAAGCCTTATCTTGATCAGCATAGTCTGAAAAACTATAGACCCATATCTAAATTAGCTTTCATCTCAAAAGTTTTGGAAAAAGTGGTTTATTCCCAGATTTCATCTTACTTGAGTACTTTTAATATTTTTGATAGATTTCAGTCTGGGTTTAGAGAATTTCATAGTACTGAATCTGCCCTGTTGAAGGCTACTAATGATATTTTACTTTCCCTTGACTCTGGTTACCTCTAAGTAACCTTAAGGACATATCTTTTTCTGTGAATTTGGGGATCCGTTTCTCATCTCGGGCTGAAATTTCCTATGGTGTTCCACAGGGCTCTATTCTGGGTCCTCTCCTTTTCTCCTCATATATGCTTCCACTCGGTTATATTTTTCAGAAACATAAATTATCATATCATCTCTATGCCGATGACACTCAACTTTATTTTCCTGTTAAAAACAATAACTGTTCTATGTCTACTCTGTTTGCATGTCTTCAGGACATTAAATGCTGGATGGACTTGAATTTTTTTACAGTTAAATAGATAAAACTGAAATAATGGTTTTTGGTCCAACAGCTGTGTCCTCTGGCATTGTCAAGCAGCTTGGCCCTCTGTCATCAAATGTACGCGATCGTGTTCGAAACCTGCGTTGTCTTTTGATAAGCAGATTAGTACTGTTGTGAAAAGCAGTTTCTTTCAATTAAGATCAATTGCTAGAATCAAGAAGATGCTTTCCATGAAGGACCTTCAAACTGTAATTCATGCGTTTATAACTTCAAGGTTGGATTACTGTAACTCATTTTATTTGGGTCTGCCTAAATCATCCCTGAACCGATTGCAATTGGTGCAGAATGCGGCAGCCAGATTACTGACTGGCACCAGAAAACGTGAGCATGTTACCCCGGTTCTAGCCTCTCTACACTGGCTCCCGGTTCAGTTTCGTGTTGATTTTAAGATTTTGCTTTTTGTTTTTAAAGCTTTACATGGTTATGCTCCCCAGTATATCTGTAATCTCCTCATTCCACCTCTAGATCTCTTCGATCTTCTAGTCAATTTCTTCTCTCAGTTCCTCGTTCACATTTTAAAACGAAAGGCGATTGGCAGCACCTAGGCTCTGGAACAGTCTTCCCCTCCACATAAGATCTTCTTCCATTTCTTTGTTTAAATCTGCTTTGAAAACTCATTTATATTCCGTATGTTTTAATTCTGTTTGAGGGTGTAAAATTTTATTTGTCCCTTTGTTTGTCTTGATTGGGTATGTTTTTACTTTGTTTGATATTTGTTGTACAGCACTTTGGTTGCAACTCCTGTTGTTTTTAAATGTGCTTTATAAATAAATTAAACTAAGCTAAACTAATACTGCTACTGGCGTCTCTATTAAATGCATTTTCCCCAAATTTTCCCTATTAATTATTGCCATTCAACATTACAGTATAATTAAAAGCCATTATTTTTAACATTTAATAGGCTCTGAAATATTAAGTGATTTTAAAACAATCTTCACAAACTATAAATTGTATATGCTTAAACTAGCTATACAGATTAATCTTTATTAATCAGCGACTAAAGCAGTTGAGTGATTTCTCTTTTTCTTTTGTTCTTTGATTTACATCACTGACAGACTTTAGCAGGTTTTACTTTAAAAGCAGTGCTGTCTCTTTAAAACCTGATGCAAATGACGCAGATCTGTCACATATCCCATTTACTCTCTTAACTCTTTACCGTCATTTAAGACTATGTTTACAAGGTAACTCGCCAAAACTGCATATTTTGACATAATTGTGTGTGTTTTTGTCCGTTGAAGCGCTACTGATGCACTGTCTAAAGCGGCTCAGCGTATATGTACAGCCGAACGAGCAACCTTTCAAACTTCACTGCACAGTTTAGGCGGCGTAACCCCAGGTGTGTGTCACCACATTCTCGGGTTATGAAGAATAAAGAAGTTAAATGTTAATCTTCCGAAATTAAGCAGCAATATCTTCTGAGGTAAGTTATTAGAATCATGTCTACGGACAAGCTGGCCATCAAAAGTTTTACATGCCAATTGGCACTCACGCTGTTACATATACTCGCCAATGTCGATTTTTACTCGCATTTGGCTTGGCGAGTGTTAATTTTAGGCCCTGTACAAATATATTATTTATTTATATATATATATATTTATATATATATATATATATATATATATATATATATATATATATATATATATATATATATATATATATATATATATATATATATATATATATATATATATATTAAATAGTCAAAAATTTATCCAGTATCTCAAAATATTAGAATATTTCCCAAGATCAAAAAAAAAAAAAAAAGGATTTGCAAAATAGAAAAGTTCAAGTTCTTAAAAGTATGTTCATTTATGCACTCAATACTCTTTTAGCATCAGTGAGGTGTGGCATGGAAGCGATCAGCCTGTGGCACTATTGAGCCTTCAGCTCGTCTGGATTGTTGGATCCACTGTTTCTCATCTTTCCCATAAATTCCACATGGGGTTCAGGTCAGGCGAGTTGGCAGGCCACTCAAGCACAGTAATATCATGGTCAGCAAACCACTTGGAAGTGGTTTTGGCACTGTGGGCAGGTGCTAAAGTCCTTCTGGAAAAGGAAATACGCATCTCCATAAAGCTTGTCAGCAGGTGGACGCATAAGGGCTTTTCACACTGCTTTAGTTCCAGAACTAAAAGTACAGTACTAAAGTACTGGAACGATTTTGCGCGAACTATTTCCCAGTACCATTTAAAGGGTTACATTCGCACTGACAGTGGGTACTAAGAAGTGACGTCACTTGTACGTGGCATTCAACAATATAAACAAAGAAGAACAACGTTAACAACGAGAGGATGGAGGATGCTGTGATTGGAGCTGTGTTTTTGTAATGTCTCGCGGGTTTCACAATAATGGACATGGAATTTCGACGTATACGTCAAGCGATTGAAAGAACGGAAAGGAGGACTAAGAATCTCCAACAACTTGCAGTGTTACATTTCATTGAGGCTGATAGAAGCACAAAACGCCATAGACAAAGTCTTCAGGAAAATGCTGTTTATAAATGCTCCCAGTATGATACAATGTTTACACAGTGTTTTAAATCATGGCGGGCGAGGGCGTTTTCGTACGCGTTTAGCCAATCAGCGTACACTTACGTCACGGACAGTTCCTAGAACTGTTTTAGACCCTAGTCTGAAGTTCCTCCAAATGTGGATGAGTTCCTGGAACTAAAACTGTTCCTAGTTCCCGCGGGGCAAACACGCCAAAAAGTGGGTAGTTCCACAATTAGTTTGGGTACTATGAAAAGGTTCCCGCGGTGCGAAAGGCTCTATAAAGTGCTCCAAAATCTCCTGGCTGCATTGACTTTGGACTTTATAAAACACAATGGACCTACACCAACAGAGGTCACGGCACCCCAAATCATCTCTGACTTCAGAAACTTCACTCTGGACTTCAAGCAGCTTGGATTCTGTGCCTCTCCAGTCTTCCTCCAGACTCCAGACCTTGATTTCCAAATGAAATGCAAAATTAGCTTTTATCTGAAAAGAGGACTTTGGACCACTGAGCAACAGTCCAGTTATTTTTCTCCTTAGCCAAGGCAAGAAGCTTCTGAAGTTGTTTCTGGTTCAGAAGTGGCTTGGTAGCCCTTTTCCTGAAGACGTCTGAGCGTGGTGACTCTTGATGCACTGACTCCAGCTTCAGTTGTGCTCTCCCAAGTGTTTGAATCGGTTTTGCTTGACAGTATTCATCCTTGCTGCTTGTGCACTTTTTCCTAACCAATTTCTTCCTTCCAGTCAACTTTGCATTTAATATGCTTTGATACAGCACTCTGTGAACAGCCTCCCCTTTCAGTAATGACCCTCTGTGACTCACCCTCTTTGTGGAGGGTATCAATGATTGTCTTCTGGCCCATTGCCAAGTCAGCAGTCTTCCCCATTATTGTGGTTTCAAAGAACAAGAGATACCCGGAATTTATACTGTAGGGATGGACATTTAATGAAACTCAAATGTAAATATTCTAATATTTTGAGATCCTTGATTTGTGACTTTCATGAGCTGTAAGCTCTAATCATCAAAATAAAAAAACTTTTGAAATGTTTTACTTTACATGTAATGAATCTAGAACATATGAAAGTTTCACTTTTTGAAATAAGTTACCAAAATAAATTGAGCATTAATGATGTGAATGTTGCGAGTACACACCATCTTTATCCCGGGACAGGATCTTAGCAGGGTAGTACCGACAGTCTGACCAGCTGGCAAGAACTTTCTGGTTGACATGAAAGCCCTGAGAAAAGAAACATATCTATATATAATCTTGCAACATTATGAGTCAGAGCACAACCTTACCCATGCAGACTGTGAGTGACTCAGCACAGTTTGACAGGAAGTGCTTACTGGAGCGCTCTGCCTTACAGGGAGACCTTGTTTCCTCAGCTGGATTCGTTCCACAGGTCTGAGGTATGGACTGCTCCAGTCAAACCATTCATCATAACGGTGACTCCACTGCCTGTAGTGAATCAAAACCTTCTCGTCTTCATAGTCGATCTTCTCAATGCTAGCGGCATACCTATCAACACAAAACAGAGCGTTATTTCAGATTAGTTACAGATTACATCCGAGTCTCTAAAGGTTGAAAAATGTTTGAGGGGAGAATAAATAAATAAAAAGCACAATTTGTGGAATAGGATTTAAAATGCTAAATTTAGAACTTTCTCAAAAATACTGGAACGCAACAGAACTAGTGGCATCAGCGCCAGTGAAGCATCTGAATTTCAATCAGGCCGAGTGAATGAACGGAAGCAGAGGAAGGACACTGACCAGTTCTTCAGACTGTCCCTCGCCTCCAGCTGCGCTCCCACCTCGAACGTGATCCCACGCCTGTGAGGAGGGCTCTTTGTCATGCTGGTCACACACTCACACACCAACCTATCAAACCAGAGAAACACATCAAGGGGTCAGAGGTAAAGGATGCTATGGATGCCATGGACGGCACAACCTAACCAAGGTGCTCATAACTAAACCGTATGCTACATAATAGAAACCTTTTCCAGCACTTTTTTCCCAACAATTTGATTAGACTTTTCAAAGCTGATTATTTCAAAGCTTATCTTTTTCCCAATACAAATTTTCATTAGTGCCAGATTTCAGCTGTGCATTGGTTATCTACTTTTTCTAAATGTCCTAAAAAAAATATAATTCTAATGAATGACTGAACTTTTAGGTGATTGGAACTGTCATTTTTCACCTCCAAAAAGCTGGCATGAAAAAAAGAGAAATCACAGTTTTGATAATATTGTTCATAAAATAAAATGACATATTGAATATTGATATTGGATCTCTGCTATTTAGGGTGTAATGTATTCTCTAATTCATGTGTTCTTGTTTATGCTTCAATCAATTTCAATAATCAACACAGATTTCTTGTCATCAGCCAATATATTGACTGACATATGCCACAGATCTCAAACATATTGGTTACATGAGCTCTTTTACATTTACATTTAGTCATTTAGCAGACGCTTTTATCCAAAGCGACTTACAAAGGAGGACAATAGAAGCAATAAAAACCAACAAAAGAGTAATAATATGCAATATTTACCACATCTCTCATGCTGGTTTGTTTACAGCATGCACAAATTTTGCTTCAGCATGTTTTATGTCATGCTCAAAAAACAAAACACAACTCCCTGGAAGTGATTATCAGCCAGTTTTTAACAGTGAACGATCTGAAGCAACCATAAATGTGTGTGTGTTTTTTTTAAGTTTGTTGATCAAAATCACGCAATGCAAAACATGGTTTTAAAACAATTATACAACCCCTGAACAGCAGAAGGATTCATAAACAGTAATTATGCAAAGACCTCCTAATGAATCCTCACTGATGAATAACTGATCATTAAATCATCACAAAACTACACATTACAACAGGTCATAAACAAACTTGTCATACACACAATAACCACAGAAAACTGACCACAGAAGAGGAAAAACAGGTTGTGTAAAAATAAGGAGAGGGACAAACAGGAGACATTTAAGTACACTGACTCAAACTCACCACATTCATTAACCTCCTCATTCAAACCAACAGCATACTTGTTTTGTTATATGGCTTCATATTTTGACATTACCTGTACATTTGTCATTGTATAATTGTATTATTACTAGTGCTGTCAAACGATTAATCGCGTCCAAAATAAGTTTGTTTACATAATATATTTGTGCACTGTTTATTGTATATACAAATATACACACATACAGTATATATTTTGAAAATATTTACATGTATATAAATTTATATTATTATATTTAATACAGAGCTGGGTAGTAACTGATCACATGTAATCTGGATTACGTAATCAGATTCCAAAAATTAAGTACTTGTAATTAGAGTAAATTACATTTTAAAATACTCGTAATCAGACTACAGTTACTTTATGGATTACATATTATTCACACAATAGCAATAAATTATTCTCAATTCATTCATTCTCCTTAATTTTTATTTTTCATCTTTTAAATTTTCCTTTCTAAAATAGCCTACCGATAATATACATTAAAGAAAAACCCAGTTTTGTGGACATTCACTCAGACTAGTCATTAGTCAGGTGCATTTGACCACTGGATATACAAAAATCATTTAGTATAACATTGCATCAACTACTGATGAACAAATTCATTTGAATTATCACTCTGTAGGATTTTTAACCACGTATTATGTCTTTGGAAGGCTTTTGTCTTTCAAACTCATTAAAATGCACATATTCACGTTATTTCTTATTTAGATGTAACGCCTAAACCTTATTCACCAAATATATTTACTTTCAGTACACCTGAGATTTTAAAATAAATTTCTAAAATTATGTATTACATTTGCAATATAGAAATACAAAGACGGTTCACTCCTATACATATGAATGGGAGAAACTGCAAAACGCAATATGGAGGAATAGTCCCACCTTCTAAATGAAAGAGTCAAATTTCCCATAGAAACCGGACTAGACCAGCCAATGCACATGTGCAGTATAAGCACGTTATGACTCCGCATGTGCATTGGCTGGTCTAGCCTGAAAAATGAGCTTTGTAATTTAATTGTGAGTTCAGCGAGCATTTTTTGAGATTTTGAGATTCCCCCATTCATTTAGATAGGACTTGGTCTTGTCTGAGCTGGCCGGAGGCATTGCAAATATGGCCGCCGAGTAAAGACAGTTTCCTTGAAAGGGACTTTGTTTTAAAATGATTTTAATTTTTTGTGATTTAATTATTTGTTAGCTTTTCATTAAACTCACAAACCGCCTGCAGTTCCTTTACAAACCCCTAGTTTGGGAAGCCTTGATGTAATATAATGTTTAATGCACTTCATGTTGTAAATTACAATGAATGGAACACATTTTTTACATCATTATGGTACAAGATAATCCTATTTGAATCAATGTGATAAAAGAGTTAAATCAAAAGTAATTTGGTTATATTACATAAAATGTATAATGTAACAGATTATTTTACGGACTACACTTTTTGCCATGTAATCTGGAATCAGTAACGGATTACAATTTGAAAGTAATCTACCCAGCTCTGATTTTATATTATACACAAATATATTTAATATATAACATTTTTCTTAAATATATGCATGCATGTGTTTGTATTTATATATACACAGTACACACTTATATATTATGTAAACAAAAACTTATTTTGGATGTGAATAATCCCTATTAATCATTTAACAGCACTAATTATTAAAAAATCACTTAGATGTAGTTTAATAGTAAGGTGCCACTATTACTCATATTGCATAATGATAAATACATTAATAAAAACAATAATGTCTTATCCTTCGGGAAGCAATAAGTTACATAATTGTTGTTCAGCAAGACACTATAATAATAATAAAATGCATACTAATTATTTTATTAACATTCTGTCTGATATTAACCCACATGTAGAAGCTGTGCTTGCTTTCATCTTGTAACGGTGCCACCCATATAAACACCAACAACAACCAAATAAACACTGCCATCCATAAGAATGATCAGATGAATTGTGCAGGGGAAAAACAACACATTTAGTTTACAGCCATTAACATTTTCATAACACTGTTCCCCATCTCAGCAGTGGCGCGGTTAATAGTGCATTTTAGAATAATTAAAATGCATTAAGTAATATTAGGAAACGACATGAGGGTGAGGAGGTGCGGGCATAATTCATTTTTGTGAGGCCCTTTAAGCACTTTCCCAAAGCTGGCAGAGTGCGGAAAAACATTTAAACCTAAATGAGATCATTTTGCCAGTCTGGAGAGCGGAAAAGGGCAAAGGAAGCATGATTACCCAGGAAAGACTGACATGATTCGCACTAAAATCCGCCGTTCTTCATCATGATCACATGAGAGCGCGCGGTGTCATCACACACGAGTTTCATAACTCACTCTCTCGCGCTTAAAATCCAAGGCGCAGCGCGCGCAAGCGCCGTGCTCGTGTCCGTCCACGTTCTTACAGGGAGCATACATTTTAAATACGTAAACCGGCACATTTGGTTAAATCAATGCATTCACAAACCCCACAGCTCTTCCACTTAACGGTGACGCATATCTACAGGCGCTCGAGCGCTGCCTGACGCAAATGGCGCGCAATACGTTTCCTCCTCGTTGTTTACATATCAGGCCAGCGGCTCATTTTTACATGCCTGTCATAACAAGTCGCAATCAGTACATCAAACGACAGTGACTGAAGATAAACGTTTTTTTTTTTTTTGCACGAGGAGGGAAATATCAACACAAATATCAAAGAATTCAGGCGTTTGACTTTTCCTCCACTTCGCATGAGAAGAAAACGTGGGTGCAACGTTGTCTGCGAACATGAGGCTCGCCGCTGTGTTTAGTTTAAGACAGCAGGCGAACAAACCCGCTACGCGATACAAACTGCATCACACGACGAGTCAGGCCCTCAAAATAAAGTTTAAGTAATTCGCTTGGCATCTTAAATTGCTGTTTTGACATTACATTGTTCAGTTGCCTACAACGATGCGCAACAACAGCAAACCATTTGATTGGGTCAGAGCCCTGACTGACGCGAACTCCAGCGTTCTGATTGGTTCCCGCATCTGTCATTCAAACTCTGACGCTCCGCGGCCTCCGCTCGGCCTACTCCTCGCTGCATGGGACTACCGTCATTACGAGGCGAACAAAAGTCTCCCAGATATTTTAAAAGCCTAAACGCGCATTTATCGCGATCTGCTTAATGAGCCTGACCGGAGCTGCCGACACATTCCAGTAATGCACTATTTGACAAAATCACTTCCATGGGTCCCATTAGCATCAAACAAGGTAACACATGCATGGAGGCAAGTTTCGTTTTAACAGCATCATCTCATAAAAATGATACATTTCACAATTACAACAAAATAAAACGTCCAAGACAGCTACTTAGTATTTTGCAATATATAATCACAGCGCCGTTTACCTTTATTGCTGATAAATGTACTCCGACACCGAAGAAAGCAAGTCCAAATGCGTGAAGAGTGCTTTAGTCGCATGCTTTGAGCGCATCCACGCAGTTTGTTTTCTCCGGCGCGAGCAGCAAGGCCGGTGTCCGCGAGGTGGAGTCTGTCTGCGCATGCGCGCTTGCTCCACGTTTACTCTACATTTGATGGAGATTTTCCTGCGTCTTCTTCTCGTTTTACACGCTTCCCATCAAAAGGCGACGCAATAGTTTAGGCTTGCAGTACAGAAGCTGTATTCTTGTAAGTTATGTGACGTTCAGAGCAGTTTTGTAGCTTATTCTCTAAAGATAGCTGTCGCTCAGTGGCTGTTATTAGACAAGTAATGTATTAAACGCATATGGAAAGTTCATAAAAAAAAAAAAATTTTTGTATTTCTCTTGTTTGATATGTTTTTGTTGTCACCTGCCATTAGTCCCAGGCGTTTTAGTAAAATATTTAGTGGGGAACTTATTATTTTAAGACAACATACAAAACCAATGATAGAGAAAACATTGACATTTTGAATCCAAATCTTAGTTACTGAAACACCTTGTAACATCTAGTTTCATGTCTATCATTTAAAAATAACTGAACATGAATAAACCTATTGATATAATGATGAATAACCCTAAAAGCTGTTTTATTTTTGATGGATTCAGTCATCACGAGGCATTTTGTGATCATTAACCAGCTAAGATATCCCCTTATTGGTCACTTTCATTCACTGTGAATAGAGCATTTCTATAATGAAATCACCAGTTAAAACTGTTGCTGTGGTGTGATGTTGTATTTACACCACTAGGTGATAGTATATACAGGGGTGGTGATGGCGCAGTGGATAAGACACATGCCTTTGGTGTGAGAGACCTGGGTTCGAATCCACTGTGAGACACCAATGTGTCCCTGAGCAAGACACTTAACCCCTAGTTGCTCCAGAGGCGTGCGACCTCTGACATATATAGCAATTGTAAGTCGCTTTGGATAAAAGCGTCAGCTAAATGTAAAAAAAAAAAAAAAAAAATAAGATACCTACCCTGTCAACACAATAAGTATGCAGTCAACCTTCAGTTCAGAAATGTCAAATATGTCCAGTATGTGTTCTCAAATGAATGTCTGTATGATTTTGTGTCTTCGTTATCATGCTTCTTTAATAGCCCTGGACACAAAATAGAGAACCATTGGCTAAATGGCTTGAAATTGAAGCAGCATATAACACATCACTTATGATTACACTGCAAAAAAAAAAAATGTCTTAGATTTTTTTTGTCTCGTTTCTAGCCAAAATATCTAAAACTTCTTAAATCAAGAAGGATTTTCTAAACAAGCAAAAAATAACTTGTTTTCAGAAAAAAAAAAAAGTCAAAATTAAGTGGGGTTTTGCTTGAAACAAGCAAAATAATCTGCCAATGGGGTAAGAAAAATAATCTTGTTTTCTGTTTGACATAAGATTATTTTTTCTTACCCCATTGGCAGATTAAATTCACTTAACTTTTTTTTAAAAATTATTATTTACTTCATTTTAAGGCAACGGGTTTCCTAAATTTTTTTGAAGTTAAGTCAACTTAAGTCATCACTTTTTACAGTGGTATATTATTCATTGAATCTAATCTAAAATAATTCTCTCTCTTTTGGCAATACATTGACTAAACGAATGAATATCCTTCTATTCTCATAATACTACAAACTAAGCACCATATGAGCCAATCATTCCATTGATTTTGGGCTGAAATGAAGAAATACGATCTTAAAAATAATAATACTTTGTGGCTTAGAATTCTCTAGTACTGTGCTTATTGTGTTTCAGCACCTGGCAAACTCTTGCTCTGTCCATACAGGGTGGAAAGACCAAGACAAATTAAGGAAGTGAAACTCCCAACCACTTCTGTCCAATTATACAAATTTACAAATTTTATTACAGAGTTCTTTATGAAACTATGCAAATTTAAACACACATCATTCACGGTCATCTCCTACACACAACCTCACACAGATAGAACAAAATGAGACATAAAAGAAGCGTTTAAAGTAAGAGTGCCGGAAGTGTATCAGTCTCTGCAGTGATCATACAGACCCACAGGAAGGGAAAGGAACTGAGGGGGAAGTGCAATAAGGGAGGGGCTCACTTACTTTCACCATTCGGCTTTATAAGCACAACTATCCATCAGATGAGGGGCTTATATACAGAAGCACAGGCAGAGCTGATGGCGGATCCCACATTATATATATATTTTGCATAAACTCTCTTCTGTGGTCAGTTTTTTCTGTCAGGTAAACGGCTGTCATGGCAGTAATATTGAAGAGAATCTGAGCACATCAGTTTAATGGCACAGCCATCTGAAGGTAATGTGTCTGAGAGGATTGCCATTTGCCAGCATGCAGTGATGTCCAAAACCATAGTGAATTTTAGAGTGCTCAATCCCATAATGCACTGCAACAACGGGTGTACGACCTATGTATGCTCAATGGTTAACCACTAGTAAATACCCATGTACTGTAACGTTAAGTGTTGTGACAAATGAATTCTCACATCTAATGGCGTCCGCTTCCAGCTCACTAGTATTCATTCACTTCTTAAAGGGGATTAATTTAGGAAATAGTGAATAAGAGTAGATAATTATATAAAGGGTATATATACATCCACTTTGAGTGAATTTAGTATGGCCACAGTAACTCAAAGATCTTTGTCATCTTATTGAGGTTTAAGTACTTTCCTATATACCAAAATAAGGCAGCAACAAGTATAAGTCAGTCATTTGTAGATTGATTCCCCTGAAAAATGTAAACAGGTTGTTTAAACATTTAGACTACTAACCTGACATGGCAACAGCTTGACCAATGGTGTGAGTTTGGGGCGGAGCTATGTGTTCGTTTAATGAATGACAGACAGGAGA